>NC_057803.1:28896232-28957502 GCF_018294505.1 Triticum aestivum | reverse complement strand
GTCAGAGGGTCCGACGCCGGGGAGATCCTCGGCCGAACTATGCCCTCAAAGGGATCAGCCCTCCAGCGAGCCGTAAGTAGAGCAATATTTTCCTTTAGAGGGATGAGAGAAATCCTTGCTTTTTATCTGAGAAGATTAACCGAAATTTTACTTTGTAGCTCGGACCTTAGCCCTTCTCAGCAGAGTTCGTCTTCGGGGGATCTTCTTCCGGAGATGATGGAGAGTGGAACACCTCCCCCTGCCGTACCGCCTGGCGAGGCGGGCGACCCTGAGGTGTCATCGCAGAGGGTTTCTCCGAATCCGGCAGGGGTGGAAGGTAGCCATATGTCCCCCCAAGGTTCTCCGTGTCCGGCCTTCGATGGAGGTCATAGGACGAGTCCGGCGCCGTCCGATGCGCGGTTGGAGGAGCTGATGATTCTGCTGGGGCGAGCTTCTATCTCAGAGGAGCACCGTGCATTGATGGGTACGGTGATTGGAAGGATTTCGTCCGTGAAAAGCGGATTGCATGAGGCCGTCAGAAGTTTACTGACGGGTTTTGAGGTACGTTTGATAATGTACTTCTTTGTCAGTTGCGCATAAACAAGATGCGCCCTGTGTAGATAGTAGCCCCTGAGACTCTGTGCGTTGTCAAAATTGACGGCGCGCAGAGGATCATAATCCCAGGTCTAAAATGTCGCCTTTGTATACAGGTGGCGAAGTGTCCGGAATCGAGCCGAACTGATGATTTTGCCGAACTAAAGCGGCAACTTGATGTGGCAGATGCCGACATCGCGCTCGTCAACGAGCGGCTTGATGAGGCTCAAGGTATGCAATTCCTCGGGCGGCATCTGGTAAGAGGAGCTTTATGCCAGTATCTTACAATGTGTGTGCTTGACGCAGATGGTGCGGCCGCCATGGAGAGTCTTCGGGCGGAACTTGACCAAGCTAAGGAACAAGCCAGGAAAAGTGATCCGGCTGCCGAGAAGGCCCTTGAAGAGCTGAGAGCCGAACAGGCTGCTCACTGCCGAATCAAGAAGAGGATGGCCGTGATGGCCGTGAAGTTAAAAAGTACTGCTGACCGTTGCAAGTTTCTTGAGAAAGAAGACCGGGCGAGACAGACGTACTTAGAGAAGGCCGTTGCTGATGCCAAGGATGCTCGCTCTGCGATGAGAGCTGCGAAGGAGGATCTGCGTTAGGCCGGACAGATTGCGGCTGGGAAGCCCTTTATGCTGCGGAGGAAGTTTTGCGACCCGAAGTTTGCTCCATTGGACCGGATGTGGAGTGCGGAGGACACCTATCTGGATTTGGCAGCGAGTGCTGCTGATGCGACCGAATACTTTCGAGATCAAGAAGATTGCGGAGTGGAAAGGCTTTTCTGGTCGCAGTTCCAGAATCCAGAGCGTCCACTAGCAGTGGACGATCGTCTGGCTCAATGGGCCGAACTGGATAGATTGTCCGGACTCGCCATGAAGTACGTTCTGGGTCATCTGTGGTCGGGAAGATCGGAGCCGAAGAGTTATTTCAGCTTGGTGCAGCAATTCCTTGACGCGGTGCCAGGTATCAATGCGATGAAGAGGTCAGCATGCATAGAGGGCGCACGGATGGCTCTTGCCCGTGTCAAGACATACTGGGCAGAGATGGATACCACCGTTGTTGCATCCCGAGATTTGGACAAAAGCCGAGTACCCTCCGAGCACTATTTTCATGAAGTCCTTGAAGGCGCTCGTGTAATAGAGACGCAGTGCTCGAAGGATGCTATGTTCTGATAGCATATGTAATTATAAAGCAATATTTTGATGAATTGTAGTAGCCTTTTATACTTGTGCCTTCAAGTATTTGGAACACCTCCTGTGCGGCCGTTTTTAAGATATATATACAAAATCTGAAATATTGCAGTCGTTGGCTTGAGCCCCCACGCACATAGTGCGGGGGTGCTCGCAGAAGGCGCATTTTCACACTTAATCCAACGTCTTGGTCCTACAAAGGAGGTGATAGCGCAGCGAGCTAGGCAACCGGACTATAATGCTTTAACACTTTCACTTAGCCATAGGAGCTTGACAAGGGGACTATTTAGGTAGCCCCTGGTGGCGACTGCGCTCGCCCAAATTCGGGGCGCATATGTGCCTGGCCGGGAAACGGCCCTTCGTTAATGCGGAGGAATCCTATAGATTCTGGAGAGTCATCGAGTGGTTGACCAGTCTCACGTCATATCATGACAGTCGGTTTTTGGCTTTCCCTACTGAGGTGCTCGCCTGGCCGAACCAGGGCACAATCGCAGTAGTTCTCCTGGTGCCGCCTTAGCCGATAGAGCGGAACGTAAGGCGGCCGAACACAGGAGCCGGGCAACCCAACATTTGACCAAAATCATGACTCGGAGCTGATGCACGCCAAACTCGCGACGCCGAACACTCCCTAAGGTATTCGGTCTTTATGAGAGCGGGCGAGGTAACGCTCTGAGGTATAAGCCCCTAGTGTCCAGGTACGCGCAAGAATTCTAACGTGGCCACATGCCAAGACGCCAGCCTCCTCCTTGGTCATAGAACCAGGGGATGTGTATCAACAAGAGACAGTAAAAAAGGTTTACGCAGGGTCTTAATCTGAAAAGAATCCTTGGAACGGGTCCCTACTGCACGTCTGCGCCTGTGTCTCCGTTGTGCCGTATCCTGGACGGGCGCAGCACGATGTTCATCTGTAAAAAGAGAGCAACTAAGTCGAAAAAGGGGCGTGCCGAACAAAAGTTATATGAAATAAACAAAGTGTAAAGTAAAATATGAAAATTTGAGCTTTATTGTCTCTTATTTTATACGTGTGAAGCCCCTAGTGCAGGGGGATATGGCCACTAAGCCTTTATCAATGATACTTTTGTGCCGGACTCGTCTATCCGTGTCCGTGGTCTTAATGACCTGTTCCGATGTTCTGGCTGGTGAAGCCAGTGTATTGTGGGGCTGTTAAAGCGGCCGCACAATCCTCCGCTTGGGGGAGGTGTTCTCACTGCTTCCCCTTTAAGGAGATGATGCCGCATGGACCGGGCATCTTAAGCGTAAGAGATGCATAGTGCGGTATTGCGTTAAAGCGGGCGAAAGCTTCACGTCCCAGTAGTGCTTGATAGCGACTTGAGAATGGGACGATGTGGAAAGTCAGCTTTTCGCGACGGAAGTTATTGGCAGAGCCGAAAATAACCTCAGGCCGGAGAAAACCCATGCAATGGGTGTCCGGACCTGGCGTTACTCCTTGAAAGGAGGTTTTGCTGTGGCAAATTCTTTTTGGGTCGATCCCCATGTGGTGGATTGAGTCCTGATATATCAGGTTGAGTCCGCTGCCACCGTCCATAAGGACATTTGAAAACTGGAGTCCGCCAATTATTGGATCGAGTACCAGGGCAGTCCAGCCTGGGTTCCTGACACTTCTAGAATAATCCAGATGATCGAAGATGATTGGTTTTGACAACCAGTGGCAGGATTCCTTTGGGATAGGCCGTGGGGCGCGTACCTTTATGGGCGCCACACGTTTTGTTATGTGGAGTAAGTTTACTGTTTTTACTTCTTGTGGGAAATTCTTTTGTTTCCTGGTACTCTGCTTTTGGGGTTCGTCCTCGTCTTCGCTTGGTGTGTCGAGCCCCTTGTGTTCGGCGTTGAGTCTGCCGGATTATTTGAAAACCCAACAATCTCTCTGGGTATGGTTAGCAGGCTTTCCAGGAGTGCTATGTATTTGACATATCCTATCCAAGATTTTGTTTAGGTTGGATAGGTCGTCCCTGTTATCTTGGAGGGGCGGCTTTTTCGGATTCTATCGTGAGCTTTTGAATCCGGCGTTGACCGTCGTGCTCTTCGGACTTTTTTCCTTAGTCCGGCGATGGTCCTTATTGCATCGCGGTTTTCTGTTTCCATCCCTAGTTTCGGATGTACTTGGGTTACTAGTGCTGCATCTTGCCAACCAGCTGTCCTCTCCTGCGCAAAAGCGGGTCATGAGGCTTGTTAGTGCGGCCATTGTTCTTGGCTTTTCTTGGCCGAGGTGTCTGGCGAGCCATTCGTCTCGGACATTTTGCCTGAAAGCCGCTAAGGCTTCAGCGTCCGGACAGTCGACTATCTGATTCTTTTTAGCAAGAAATCTATTCCAGAATTGCCGAGCTGACTCTCCGGGCTGTTGAGTTATGTGACTAAGATCGTCTGCATCCGGAGGGTGGACATAGGTCCCTTGAAAATTTGCTCGGAAAGCGTCCTCGAGCTCTTCTCAACTTCCGATTGTGTTTTTAGGAAGGCTTTTGAGCCAATGCCGGGCTGGCCCTTTAAGCTTGAGGGGTAAGTATTTTATGGCGTGGAGGTCATCTCCTCTAGCCATATGTATGTGGAGGATATAATCCTCGATCCAGACTCCAGGGTCTGTTGTTCCATCATATGCCTCTATGTTTACGGGTTTGAATCCCGCTGGAAATTCATAATCCAGGACCTCATCGGTGAAACATAGGGGGTGTGCGGCACCCCTGTATTTGGGTGTGCCGGATTCTGATAATGGCTTTACTGCATTGCTTACGGGAGCTTGCTTTCTTGGCCCGTAAATGGACCTGGCTGGGCCATGATGTGAATCCTTAAGTGGGTCGCATGCCGGCTTAAGTGCGGCACTGCTTGCCGCTTTATGCTGGCCATGGGGTCGTCTATCCGACCGTGTGGCTCTGTCACTTTTGGAATGCGAGGGCTCTAAGGCCTCCTCGTCGAATTCAGGCAGTAGCTTTCTCTTTGGATAGCTTTTAGTGCGGCGGCTGTCGCCGTATTTGTCTGCGGTATTGATTACTTTACTCCATCTGATCCTGAGTGCATCTTCCGCAGTTTTTAGCTTCCGCTTCTGCTTTTTCAGGCTGCGTGCGGTTGCAATGAGCCGTTTGTGGAGGTTCTTCTGCTTCGTGGGCTTGTCCGGCGTAGGGTCGTCCGGAATGCCATTTTCGCCGGGGGAGGGATGTTCGGTTTCTCTATCCAGGTTGTCCTGTTGGGACAGTTGCTCTAAGGCATGCTCGTCGTCTACCGGCTCATCCTACTCTATGGCTGGGTCTTTATCGAGGCAGGGCTTGGGTCGGCGTTTATGTTGACGCTTTGATTATTTCTCAAGAGACCGATCCCTCTTTCCATCCCTGTTTTCCTCGTTGTTGCTTCCTTTAGGGGTATCCACCATGTACACATCGTGAGATGAGGTGGCTGTCCAATGCCCTATAGGCTTTGGTTCTTGGTTGTCTCCTGCATCGTCGTCCATACCGTCGATGTCTTCGGAGTCGAAGTCGAGCATGTCGGTTAACTCATCGACAGTGGCTACGAAGTGGGTGATGGGTGGGTTTTGAATTTCTTCATCATCCGAATCCCATCCTTGCTGACCGTAGTCCGGCCAGGGCTCTCCTGATAAAGAGAGAGACTTTAGCGAATTCAGGATGTCGCCGAAGGGCGAGTGCTGAAAGATGTCTGCGGCGGTGAACTCCATTATCGGCACCCAATCGGATTCGATCGGCAGGGGCGCGAGGGGCTCGGAGTTCGGAAAGGAATCCGGCTCCTCGAAGTCACGGCCCATGCGGAGTGCGGGGCTGGAGTTCGGCTCGATCGCCTCTGGGATCGCAGCCCCTGAGGCAGCGTCCAACCGCTGATCCTCGATCGGTGCAGTAGGCTCCGAATCAATGGTCGGAACCGATGCATGTGCGGCCTCCAAGGCGCTGTTCGGCGGCAGAGCTATATCATGCCCATCGAGACAGTGCGGCGCGCTTGGCTGTGGCTCGAATCCGTCAAAGATCAAGTCCCCGCGGATGTCAGCCGTGTAGTTTAGGCTTCCAAACCTGACCTGATGGCCAGGGGCATAGCTTTCGATCTGCTCAAGGTGGCCAAGCGACTTGGCCCGCAGTGCGAAGCCACCGAAGACGAAGATCTGTCTGGGGAGAAAAGTCTCACCCTGGACTGCATCGTTGTTGATGATCGAAGGAGCCATCGGGCCTAAAAGCGACGACACAGAGGAACTCTCAATGAAAGCACCAATGTCGGTGTCAAAACCGGCGGATCTCGGGTAGGGGGTCCCGAACTGTGCGTCTAGGCCGGATGGTAACAGGAGGCAAGGAACATGATGTTTTACCCAGGTTCGGGCCCTCTTGATGGAGGTAAAACCCTACGTCCTGCTTGATTAATATTGATGATATGGGTAGTACAAGAGTAGATCTACCACGAGATCAAGGAGGCTAAACCCTAAAAGCTAGCCTATGGTATGATTGTTGTATGATGATGTTGTCCTACGGACTAAAACCCTCCGGTTTATATAGACACCGGAGAGGGTTAGGGTTACACAAAGTCGGTTACAATGGTAGGAGATCTTGAATATCCGCATCGCCAAGCTTGCCTTCCACGCCAAGGAAAGTCCCATCTGGACACGGGACGAAGTCTTCAATCTTGTATCTTCATAGTCCTGGAGTCCGGCTGAAGGTATAGTCCGGCTACCCGAACACCCCCTAATCCAGGACTCCCTCACCTTCCATCTTAGTGATGGTGTTTTCATGAGCCTCGATCATGTCATTGGCTTCACCAAGTTGTTCCAAGAGAGCAACAAAGTGCTTCTTGGATTTTCCCTTGAGTTTGCCCATAAAGGCCTCAAACTCAGTAGCCTCCACATTATCTTCATCAAGTTCATTAATGCTATCCGCCGGAGAAGGATGATTAATGATGGTAGTTTTGATGTTGGAGGTTACCTTGTTGGTGGCTTTAGCCATGAGGCACTTGGCGGTGATGCTCTCATTGGGTGAGTCGAAGAGAGATACCCGTGGAGTCGTCACAATGGCAACGGAGGCCATGGCAACCAACTCATCACTTTCATCATCATCATCATCCTCATTGTACTCTTCTTGTACCACCAATGCCTTGGGAGGAGTCTTCTTGGTGAAGTTGCTCTTGTTGGGGAACGACTTGGCCTTGTCCTTTCGGATGAGCTTGCCACCATTGTCTTCCCTCTTCTCATATGGGAATTCCGCAACAAAATGGCTCACGTTGCCGCAATTGTAGCAAGTCCTTACATGTTGCTTGCTCTTCGTGCCACTTGAGTTGTTTTTGCTAAAGTTTGGCCTCGAGTTTTTCTTGCTCCAAAATTGCCTTGAAGCAAGTGCCATGTGTTCATGATATGCATACTTCGTATCTTCGGGGTTGCTCTCCTCTTCTTCCTCTTCTTCTTCTTCAACGGTGAGCTTGGCCTTCAATGCAAGGTTAGGCCTCTTTGCCCTTTGAGAACGAAGCACCGCATTGTCGGCGGTCTTGTCCAAAATGTTCATGGCCACAAACTCATCCAACACTTCGCTTGAGGTCAAAATGTGGAAGTCTGGTCTTTGACGAATGATGGAGGACATGGCCTTGTGATAGGGAATCATTGCCTTGAGGAATTTTCGCTTGATCCAATTGTCATCCGTGTCCTTGCTCCCGTGATCTCGTAGTGAGACCGCGAGTTTGGTTACTCTTCGATAAAGCTCACGAGGTTCTTCATCTTCTTTCATTGCAAACTCATCGGCCTCATCTTGTACCACTTCATAGTTGGAGCGTTGAATGCTTGCGCTTCCTCGGTAGAGAGAGACAACACAATGCCATGCATCTTTGGCCAAGGCAAAGGGACGAAGATGAGGTAGGTCTTCGGGTGGAATTGCATCTTGAATGATGAAGAGAGCATTCTCATTGAATTGATTGTCCGCGGCTTCTCGAGGAGTGAAGTTGCTTGGATCATGTGGATAGAAACCTTCTTCAATGATTCTCCAAAGGTTAGTGTTCACATGATTTAAATGACGTTTAAAGCGGTAAACCCAAGAATCAAAGTCCTCATTTTTCACAATCTTAGGGGGAGGACCGGCATGATTCAAATGAGTGGAAGGAACAGGTCCACCATAAACAAGTGGTGGTTCCACATGGGCAAAGATGCCGGTGCCATTCTTACCACTAGAAGAAGGAGCCTTTTCACTACTAGCTTCCCCCTTGTCGGGGATAGCATCCGTCACCTTGTTGGCGGGGTCACCCACTTTCGACGGTGCGGTGGATAGTTTAAGCCCCTCAAGAAATTTAGTAAACATGCTTTCAACTTCGGTCGTCATGGAGGTTTTCAATGTCTCCAAGGCCACATTGAACTCCTCACGAGAGACCGAGGTTCCCCCATCGCCCGTAGATGAGATTGGATTCACACCGGAGTGTTCCTCCACACCGTCTAAGGTATCAACCATACTCTTTGGACGGTAAAGTCCTTAAATAAAGAGACGAGGCTCTGATACCAATTGAAAGGATCGATATGGTTGACTAGAGGGGGGGGGTGAATAGGCAACTACCAATTTTTACTTTTCTTTACCAAATTAAACTTTGCATCAAAGTAGGTTGTCTAGATGTGCAACTAGGTGAGCAACCTATATGATGCAATAACAACAAGCATACGAGCAAGCAAGAGAAGTAACACTAAAGAGCTTGCACAAGTAAAGGTAAGAGATAACCAAGAGTGGATCCGGTGAAGACGAGGATGTGTTACCGAAGTTCCTTCCTTTTGAGGGGAAGTACGTCTCCGTTAGAGCGGTGTGGAGGCACAATGCTCCCCAAGAAGCCACTAGGGCCACCGTATTCTCCTCACGCCCTCACACAATGCGAGATGCTGGGATTCCACTATTGGTGCCCTTGAAGGTGGCAACTGAACCTTTACAAACAAGGTTGGGGCAATCTCCACAACTTAATCGGAGGCTCCCAACAAAACCACGAAGCTTCACCACAATGGACTATGGCTCCGTGGTGACCTCAACCGTCTAGGGTGCTCAACACCCAAGAGTAACAAGATCCACTAGGGATGAGTGGGGGAATCGAAAATCACTTGGTGGAAGTGTAGATCGGGGCCTTCTCAACCACTCCCGAGCAAATCAACAAGTTTGATTGGCTAGAGAGATAGATCGGGCAAAAATGGAGCTTGGAGCATTTAATGGAGCTTGAGCAATAAATGGAGCTTGAGGGGGAAGAGATGGGTCAAAGGGAAGAAGGGGACCCCTTTTTATAGTGGGGGCAACAACCTAACCGCTGCCCCTCACCAACCAGCCCCGCACAGGGCGATACTACCGCTAGGTCAGCGGTACTGCCGCACCAGCCAGCGGCACTGCCGCGCAGAGGAGACTAGTAGGGAATAGGACCCAACGCGGTACTACCGCAGTGGTAGGGGCGGTACTACCGCTCGTGAAACGGTACTACCGCCTCTACAACCGCAACTAGTGCCGCAAAACCCGACACGAGAAAAAGACCCCTCGAGTCGAGGCGGTAGGAGCCAGACAGCCCAGCGGTACTACGACAGCGGGCTCACGGGCGGTACTACCGCTATGGAGCGGAACTGCCGCTTGTGACCCTTCGGCCGTACTACCGCTGGTAGTGCGGTACTACCGCTGGGACACTGAAGAGAGAGAGAGAATCTCTCAAAAGAGGCTGAGGACGAGGCGGTGGTGCCAGGCACCCCAACGGTACTACTGCTGTGGAGTCACGGGCGGTACTACCGCTGTGGAGCGGTACTGCCGCTTGTGGCTCCTCAGCGGTACTACGGCTGGGTTGCGCGGTACTACCACTGGGACCCAGACAGGACAAAGAAAAGCGGAGAGATCTCTTCAATGGAATGGACAGGCTCGGAGGGTGAGAAGCTGATGTGTGCGTGTTTATTCCACCCATGCAATACCCCAGCGGACCCCCTCTTGATAGTACGGTGCCCTCTACGCAACTAGTCCACCGAGAGAGAAGCGAAAGAGCTACACCGTCTTGAAAGACACTCCGAAGGGAAGAAAACGTCTCGTGCCAGGGGTGAATCTATGAACTATTTAAAGCACATGATTAGTCTGCAAACATGTTGTCATCAATCACCAAAACTACCTTGAGAGAGATATGCCGTAACAAAAGGACTGGAACCAAACTTGGTTTTACTGTCAGGACATCTCACCCGCCAATGAAAAGCCACTGCCGGGTTACCGCCCCGATCGTCTTGACACCAAATTCGTCCTGACATATATACTTACTGTTGCTGAATGCAAGAAACTGATTCCATCTATCAGAAGAATCAATGGTTTGTTGGGGAACGGTTTAACCGGAGTCGATCTAACCCGCTGCTGGATATCGTGGCGGATTATTCCATTAAGCCGTCGTTCAAAGTTGATGTATGAATATGGTGGAGATCCGGATGACTCTCTCCGTCATACTCCGGCTCAACTAACCGAAGAAGATGTTGTCGCAATGTCAAATCTTCTGGTGAATGCGAAATACGAAGATTGTAGTGTTGTTGGGTTAAGTCCCTTCTATAAATTTAACCCGGTACCAGAAGTAAGGGCATTCTGATCTTTTTCCTTTGTATTTTGTCCAGCCGTATTGTTTATCACTGATCCTTCCTCTTGTCTTTGTAGGCCAACTCTGACTTTTGGAAAGTGAAATACGACCATGAAGCTGCTAAGAAGGCGAAACTTGCCGCCATGAACGCCAAGAAATCGACCCGGAGAACAAAGAAGAAAAAGAAAACCACCGTTGCAGATTTGATGAAACTTGATGACTCGTCTGACTCGGAGGTAGCCCTTGATTCCCTTGGCCAATTTTTTAAAAATCTTATTGATACTAATCCTTACCAGGATGACACTGGGGCTAGTCAAGCCGGGGAAGCAGAGGTAACTATCATTTCCTCCGACTCAGAGCCCTTACCAAGACACAAAGTTCGACGAGTGATCCGTAAAGTAAGGTTTTATAACCCCTTAGCTCACTTGGATCCCAACTTTCATTTGAAAAAGCAGCAACATGAAAACCGTCGTGAAGTTGAGATTGAAGATGAGCCGGCTGTCGTCCTTCAATAGACCCCTCGGAAACGTCCGAACGAGGTTTACTTATTACTGTCTGTAACTTGTTTTAATGAATCCTGCTCCTTGTATTCCTTTTAACTCCTTTCTCTTACCTTTTCAGGAGGTGTCTCGTTCTTCAGGCGACTCATCACAAACACAATTCTCGGCTTTCAAGACTGCCCCTGGGTAACCAGAAATCCTCTTTTCTTCCGGTTTGATCAATTGTATCTTGATGCTGACTGTCCTGTAATATATATTTTTTCTTTAGCGGCCAGGCTGGATCCAAGAAGGCGAAGGTAACAAAGCTGGCGGAAGACCCGCCAGTACCAATGTCTGAGCTGGCTAGGCCACCTTCTCCATTAACTGCCGCCCCAGAAGACCCGCCTCTTATCCATGAAGTAAATCCTTTGGAGCCGTCCCTTGACCAAGCCACTATGAATCCTTCCACAGTTGGACCGTCAAGCTCAACTGACCCGCCGTCTCCACGTGTTCAAGATGTTCAAATTACTGGGAGCTGTTTTGTTGAGCCGGGGAATCCAACGATGTTGGCTCGGTGCACAGCTAAGCAAGAAGCATTGGAGAGGTAGAAGGTTCGCTTTGATGCTGCCAACTACGACCGTCTTAATACCAGTGATATCTTATCCGGCTATCTCAGTCATGTACACTCTAGTCGTGAGTCTGAGATCGAGATGGTCAAGCAGCTTCAGTTGAAATATGAGGTACGTTGTTTCCGCTTTACCAATATTCCTTTAGCCCCCAAGTTTGTAGATTATGAGAGAAACGGAATAACCTGTAGACTTAAAATATAGGCCAAGGCCTTTTACCTCTGAATTTTTGCCTGATATTGATAGAAACAAGACTTCACCCATAGTCCCCAAGGCCTGGTTTATTTCGATCATTAATGAATCGATACTTCAGAATGTTAAAACTAACTGCAAAGTACTTAACATTCTGGTTTATCCTTGATAAACTTGCTGAACTGCGTACATTAGCCCCCAAGTGCCAAGTGCTGTTACTCTGTAAAGGACTTGGGACTTCAAATATGTTGGTAGAGTCGAATTTTTTTGATTTGGCATACATTAGCCCCCAAGTGTCAAGTGGTTTATTCGTAAAGTACTTGGGACTTGTATCTTGAGTTTGCATACTGGAATTTAAAACCAAGTCTTGACTTATCTGAATGTTTCACAGAATGCCTTGTCTGAGCTAAACTCTCAACTGACTGGCGCAAAGACCTGGCTAGCGAGCCAGGAGTCAGAAATCAAGTCTTCCACCTCCAAACTGCAAATAATCCTTTCTGAAATGGAGAATTTGAAAGCCAGCTTTGCTGCCAAAGAGAAAACTTGGGAGGATGAGAAAACACTTTTGACCCGGCGAGCTGAGACAGCCGAAACAGCTCTGAAGGAAATATCAACCAAGCTGAACGGTTTAAAGGGCCGCGTGTCTCAGATGGTCGCTGCTATCTTTGGTAAGCTGCCTTGTTTTGACCTTTCGTGTATTTTATGCCAAACTGGAATGTGATCTGCCAACTTACTCTGTTAAATATATGCAGGTCCGCGAAGTAAAAATCTGAGCCAAGACCCGTTGATTAAACCGAAGGCTGTATACACCTTAGTTAAACAATTGTACATTGGTGCACAACGGGCTCTGGCCGCTATCTCTCCTGCAAATCAAGGACCCAACCGGCTTAGCGATGTCCTGAAGAAGCTGTCCATCCTTCCGGCGAGATTCCAAGAAGTAAAACCCTCCTGTGCGCGAGCCGGAGCTTTGACTGCTCTAAGCCGCTCCAAGGCTTGGGTGCCAGACCTAGACCCGACGGACGTGGCAAGAGGTTACCCTACTGTGAAGGAGGACGGATCTCCATTTGATCAGGATGATTTCATAGCGTGTGTACGCGAAGTCCGGCCTCAGGCGACTAGCCTTGGAGAAGACACCAATGTTGACAAGTACCAGTCGGGTTTTAACAATGAAAATAAGAAGATGGCCACTCCTTCATACAAAGTAGCAGACCTGATCCCACCTGTGAGAGAAGATACTTTTGCTCTGGAAATTGACCCGGTCGGCCTGATTGACGATGAAGCCGAATTTGTCGCCATGAACGGCTTTGATTGGTCAAAATCCAATTTCCAGCAAACAGAAGGTGGTGAACCGGTGAGGCAGGGACAGTGATCATCTTCCTAGGCTTATAAAGCCTTGTAATAACTTTAGTTAAAACACTGCATGTTTGCTTATGCCGTCGTGCATAAAATACTTCTTATGTGAATCTGTGTTTCAGATGTCAATGTATGCATTATTTCATGTTTGTCTCTGCAATGGTTGAACTCTGTTCCTGTGAATATAAGGAAAAGATTGGCAAGGCGGTTTAGAACCAACTAGGCTTAAACACCTAATGTACAACCCATAAATTTACCTCAATAATAAAAACAGAGACAAATGTAAACAAAGGGTAAGGTTTAATACTAACTCTTGAGTTGACGCAGCGGGTAAGCGCGTATAAGTAAAAACCATACCTTATCCTTGTTGATTCTTAGATCGCCGGTTTAAATAACCCGGGTGATGAATTGATAATTCACTATGTATGAAAAGTTAATATTTCTTGAACACTCAATGATCATCATACCTTAGTAGCCCGTACCTTTGGATCCTTGCACCACCGGCTTGAATAACCCGGGCGGTTGTGTTGTCCAATAATTGAGCCGATGAAGAAAACCAGACTATCTCATTTGTAATATTGAAAACAACAAAAACTCAAAGGCAAGCAATAGATAATAAACATAATTTGAACTCTGTATTCAAAAGGTTGGGGGTTCCTGATTCGAATACGATCAGTAAACCGGACCAAAGGGGTTAAGCTAAGGTTCGAATACGACCATATAGCCCCCAGTGGCTTTGGCATTGCGCCGATCAAGAGTGTACCAACAGCTATGTTCTCTTTGGTTCGAATACGACCTATGTTTGAACAGGAAGCCCCCAAATGACCTTGAGAGGTTTTTAACGACCCTGATTCGAATACGATCCAAGTTGGACTCAAAAGGGGTTAAGCTATGATTTGGATACGATCAAGAAGCCCCCAAGTGAGTTTGGCCTTGAGCCGATCAAGAGGGTTACGACAGCTATGTTCTCTTTGGTTCGAATACGACCTATGTTTGAACAGGAAGCCCCCAAGTGACCATAAGATTGACAGCTAGATTCAGATATGATCATGAGCTGGACTAAAAAGGTTAAACTTGATTCAAATATGATCAGCTCCTTAATAGTCATTTTGAATAAAAAAATAACAAAGATGCATAGTCTTTGGAAAGAAAAGAGACCGATGGTCTTACTTTATTTCTTATCATCGCATATACAAGGCGAATGTATGTACATGTTGAGAGCCGGTGGCTCAGGTGTAATATGGCCGAAGTTGAGCAATGTTCCATGGCCGGCGGGTCTCCTCTTCCGACTTTCGTGAGTCTGCATGCTCTTGAATGTCAATGAGGTAGTAGGACCCATTGTTTAAATTTTTACTAACCACAAAGGGTCCTTCCCAAGGTGGGGATAACTTGTGTGCATCTGAAAGATCTTGGACGAGCCAGAGCACCAAGTCGCCTTCCTGAAAAGTCCTGGACTTAACCCGGCGGCTGTGATAACGACACAAGCCCTGTTGATAAATTGCTGACCGCGCTGCTGCTAAGTCTCTTTCTTCATCCAACAAGTCAAGCGCATCCTGTCTGGCTTCTTCATTGTTAGCTTCAACATAAGCCGCCACACGGGGCGAGTCATGACGGATGTCACTAGGCAACACTGCTTCTGCTCCATAAACCATGAAGAAGGGTGTGTAACCCATAGACCTGTTAGGTGTAGTATTGATACTCCATAATACTGAAGGCAATTCCTCTACCCAACAACCCGGCGTTCGCTGTAAAGAAACCATAAGCCGGGGTTTTAGCCCTTTCGGAATTTCTTGATTGGCTCTCTCCGCTTGACCATTGGATTGAGGATGAGATATAGAAGAAACATCAAGCCGGATGTGCTCTCGCTGACAAAATTCTTCCATAGCCCCTTGGCATAGATTTGTACCATTGTTTGTGATAATACTGTGTGGAAAACCGAAACAGAAGATTAATTTTTTCATGAACTGAACCACCGTGGCCGCATCACACTTACTCACAGGCTCCGCCTCAACCCATTTGGTGAACTTATCAACAACCACCAAGAGATGCGTCTTTTTATCCTTAGACCTTTTGAAAGGTCCCACCATGTTGAGCCCCCAAACTGCAAACGGCCAAGTGATTGGAATCATCTGGAGCTCTTGAGTCGGCATGTGCGCTCGTCGTGCAAATTTCTGACATCCATCACATCTACTGACCAGGTCTTCTGCATCAGCGTGAGCCGTCAACCTGTAAAAACCGTGACGAAACGCCTTGGCCACTAAAGATTTTGACCCAGCGTGATGACCACAATCGCCTTCATGGATTTCACGAAGGATTTCTTGACCTTCTTCGGGGGGAAACACACCGTTGAAACGCTCCGGAGACACTGTGATGAAATAACTCTCCATCCGAAATCGTCATGGACTTAGACCGCCGGGTTATCTGCCGAGCCAGGGTCTCATCCACTGGCAATTCTCCCCAGGTCATGTAAGCCAAAAATGGCACCGTCCAATCTAGGTTGACATGAAGAGCCACCACCAACTGCGCCTCCGGGTCAGGAACAGCTAAATCTTCTTCTGTGGGCAACTTGACAGAGGGGTTATGCAAAACATCTAAAAAGGTGTTGGGTGGTACCGGCTTACGTTGTGACCCTAGCCAGCTCAAAGCATCAGTTGCTTTGTTTTTTCGACGGTCAATGTGTTCCACCTGATAACCTTTAAAATATCCTGCAACAGCATCAACCTCTAGGCGATAAGCCGCCATGAGAGGGTCTTTGGAATCCCACTTGCCAGACACCTGCCGAGCCACTAGATCTGAATCACCAAGACATCTGACCCGACTCAAGCTCATCTCTTTTGCCACTCGAAGACCATGGAGCAATGCTTCATACTCTGCTGCGTTTTTAGTGCATGGAAACATCAATCGTAACACATAACAAAATTTATCACCTTGTGGGGAAGTTAATACAACTCTAGCCCCCGAGCCTTCCAATTGCCTGGACCCATCAAAATGAATAGTCCAATATGTGTTATCCAGCTTTTCTTCTGGCATCTGCATATCTGTCCAGTCATTGATGAAGTCAACCAGGGCTTGAGACTTAATCGCAGTGCGTGGAACATACTTCAGCCCATGAGACCCAAGCTCAATTGCCCACTTGGCAACTCGCCCCGTAGCTTCTCTGTTTTGTATAATGTCTCCCAAAGGAGCAGAGCTTACCATAGTGATTGGATGTCCCTGAAAGTAATACTTAAGCTTACGGCTTGCCATGAACACCCCATAAACAAGCTTCTGCCAATGTGGATATCGTTGCTTAGACTCAATTAGCACTTCACTGACATAATAAACCGGCCGCTGAACCGGATGCTCTCTGCCAGCCTCCTTGCGTTCTACCACCATAGCCACACTAACAGCCCGTGAGTTGGCAACCACGTATAACAATAGCGGCTCTTTCTCAATTGGAGCAGCTAGGACCGGCGGCTTAGCCAGTTGTGCCTTCAGATCCTCAAAAGCGGCGTTCGTAGCATCACTCCAAACAAAAACATACGTTTTCTTCATCAATTGATACAGAGGCATGGTCTTTTCCCCTAACCGGCTTATGAACCGGCTTAAAGCAGCCACACGACCCGCCAGTCGTTGAACATCATTGACGCATGTTGGTTTGGCTAGAGATGTGATTACCTTGATTTTCTCCGGGTTAGCTTCAATACCTCGGTTAGACACCAGAAAACCCAGGAGCTTGCCGGCTGGCACTCCAAAAACACACTTGGCCGGGTTAAGCATCATCTTGTAAACCCAAAGATTATCAAAAGTCTCTTTCAGGTCCGTGACCAAGGTTTCCTCTTCCTTGGATTTCACCACTATATCATCCACATAGGCATGAACATTGCGCCCAATTTGATTGTGAAGACAATTCTGCACACACCGCTGGTAAGTCACCTGGGCACTCTTAAGACCAAAAGGCATAGATACATAGCAGAAAGCCCCAAAAGGAGTTATAAATGCTGTCTTCTCTTGATCCTTGACTACCATCTTAATCTGATGATAACCGGAGTAAGCATCTAAGAAACTCAACCGTGCACAACCCGCCGTAGCATCAATGATCTGATCAATACGGGGAAGAGCAGAAGGATCAGCCGGACAAGCCTTGTTTAAATCTGTGTAATCCATACACATACGCCCAGTGCCATTCTTTTTGAGCACGAGCACCGGGTTAGCTAACCATTCTGGGTGAAAGACCTCCACAATTAACCCAGTCGCCAAAAGCCGGGCCACCTCTTCGCCAATGGCCTTGCGCCTTTCTTCATTGAACCGCCGAAGAAACTATCTGACAGGTTTGAACTTTGGATCGATATTAAGAGTGTGCTCAGCGAGCTCCCTCGGGACACCCGACATGTCTGAAGGTTTCCATGCAAAGATGTCCCGGTTCTCACGGATGAACTCGATGAGCGCGCTTTCCTATTTTGGATCCAAGTTTGCGCTGATGATGAATTGTTTGGATGAATCGCCAGGCACAAAGTCAACCATCTTACTGTCATCAGCTGATTTGAACTTTAACTCCGGCTCATGCTCTGTTGTTGGTTTCTTTAATGACGCCATGTCCGCCGGGTCAACATGATCCTTGTAGAATTTCAACTCCTTTGTTGCACAAACAGATTCAACATAGGCAGCATCCCCCTCTTCACATTCCAAGGCTATCTTCCGGCTCCCATGGACTGTAGTGGTGCCCTTGTGACCCAACATCTTGAGCTGCAAATACACGTAACACGGCCGAGCCATGAACTTGGCATAAGCCGGCCGCCCAAACAGAGCATGATATGGGCTTTTGATCTTAACAACTTCAAAGGTTAATTTTTCTCCCCTGGAGTCATACTCATCCCCAAAGGCTACCTCCAGCTCGATCTTACCAACTGGGTATGCCGACTTACTGCGTACCACACCATGAAAAATAGTGTTGGATTGTTTAAGATTTTTATCCGTCAATCCCATCCGGCGGAATGTCTCATAGTAAAGGATGTTGATGCTGCTGCTTCCGTCCATGAGTACCTTAGTAAACTTGTACCCACTAACCTGAGGTGCCACTACCAAAGCCAAGTGACCCAGATTATCAATCCGGGATGGGTGATCCTCTCTGCTCCACACAATAGGCTGCTCCGACCAACGTAGGTAATATGGAATTGCCTGTTCAACGGCATTGACGGCCCTCTTGTGGAGTTTCTGGTATCTCTTACATAAACTGGTAGTAAAGACATGATACTATCCGCTACTCAACTGCTTTGGGTTGCTCTGATAGCCAGATTGTTGCTGCTGTTGATTCCCTTGGCCGTGTTGCTGATTATATCCTCCCTGATGACCAGGATGACCCTGACCATGAAAACCTCCTCCGCTTGAACCGGCGCCCGGGCCCTGAAAGCCGCCTCCACCTGAGCCGCCACCCGGGCCGTGAACCCCATCAAATGCGTTTGAATTTTTAAACGCCTTCATGATCGTGCAATCCTTCCACAAGTGGGTGGCTGGCTTCTCCCGGGTGCTGTGTCTTGGACAAGGTTCATTCAACAACTGCTCGAGGGTGGGGCCTGACCCGCCCGATCGAGGGGGTTGTCTGCCCTTGCGCCGCTGATTACCACCCTGCGCATTAGTATTAGCGACAAACTCATCGGCCTTACGCTTATTACCTCCTTGATTCGCCGGGTTATGCTGGTGACCCTTGCCATTGCCATTCTTCTTTCCCTTCGTTGCCTTTTCTTCATCAGATGCCGGGTCTTTGGTGGTATCAGAATCGGCATACTTGACAAGAGCCGCCATCAACGTTCCCATGTCATTATAGTCATGTTTAAGCCACCCCAACTTATGCTTCAGAGGTTCAAAACAACAATTTTTCTCCAACATCAAAACTGTTGAGCCGGCATCCATTTTATCAGATGAATGTATTATCTCCTTGACCCGGCGCACCCAATGGGTTGTAGATTCTCCATCCTCTTGCTTGCAATTGGTCAGGTCCACAATCGACATTGGCTACTTACATGTGTCTTTAAAGTTCTGGATGAACCGTGCCTTCAACTCTGCCCATGAGCCGATGGAATTGGGTGGTAATCCTTTCAACCAGGTCCGAGCCGTTCCATCCAACATCATGGTAAAGTACTTGGCCATTGCAACATCGCTAACCTCCAACAGCTCCATAGCCATCTCATAACTCTCAATCCAAGCCCCCGGCTGTAAGTCAGCCGTGTAGTTAGGCACCTTACGAGGCCCCTTGAAATCCTTGGGAAACCGCTCATTGCGTATGGATGGGACCAGGCAAGGTACGCCTCCGGTTCTTGTAGCCACTCCTGCCTCAACCAAGGTTGCTGGATAAGCCGGAAAGGTTTGATGAGCCGCCTGCTCTGCTGCTATCTAAGCCGCCCGTTCCGCCTCCTGAAGAATCCTCTCCTAATCCGCCAAGTTAAGGGCTCCAGCCCGCACCGGCTCATGCCTATATGGCCGGTTGTGGCGCTAAGCATTACTTGACAACTCTGCAGATTCCATGTGCCTACTGTAACTCGGGCTCCGGCTTGGGCGAGGAGTTGAATGAATCCTGTCTCGACTGTAGGAGTATGTATCCTGCTGGGCCAAAGCTGTCTGAAGTAGTTCTCTTACCCTCCGGGTTACAATTGCTGCTGGCGAGTCGCCTTCTATTGGGAGAGCTGCCAAACGAGCCGACGCCGCAATGAGATTCTCCATGGGGTTGGAGAAGTGACCCGGGGGTGTTGATATATAACGAGAAGGAGCTGTATTCATGCGCGGCGGCTCCATGGTGCATGGCTGAACTGGTGCACCGGGCGTCGTGGCCCGGTTTGCCTCTGGCGGGTTGCTCCCTCCAGCTCCAGGTGTATGGAACAGATTCCTTGGATCCAGCGTTAGAGGCAGACGCGACTGAGCTTTCTGACGCCTCCTCCTCATGACCTCGTTTGATGCATTAAGATCCACTGAGAGCCAGAAGGTTTCTGCTTGAAGCTGCTGAGCACGAGCATCCAAAGCTGCTCGTTCTGCTGCCATCCGGGTTTCCTCCGTGGCTAGATTTTCCTTAGCTCGCACCATCTCCTCCCGCACGCGTGCCACTTCCGTGTCATGCTGGGCTTTATCTGCCGGCTCTACCGCAGCGGTTAACAGAGTCATTAGTTTATCCATGAGGTCCATGAGAACCTGAGCCGGGGGGCGCGCGGGGTCTCCTGACCTGGCAGCTGCCGACCCGGTGGCCACCGCTGTCGCTGCGGTGGAGTTCTGCCCGGGCCGTGTCCCTGCCATAAAGACTCCAGCCCAATTTGGCGGCTCAAGGGGGTCCGGAATACTGCTGCCATCGGAGCAGCCCCCAAGCATACCGTCTTGCAATTGATACAACGAGTCCGTCTCACCTGTTGATGATGCAGTATCAGAGCAAATGGCCGTCTCCCCGCCTTCCATCGATCCTTCGGAGTATTCACCGCCATGGACGCAGCCTACAAAAGCATGCTTCACAACAGATTGAACATGGGCTGACCCGACGCGCTGAGCCGTTTCGATGAGGTTGGTGTGGACGTCCGGCTCAGGGCCTGACTTGCCGATCTGGCCGATGAAGACGTGAATTCTGCCGAAGGGGACCGGTACCCGTACTCAATCGAGCCGGCCTCGGGGCCCCAGCCTTTGTCGTCGATGTAGAGTTTGCCGCGACGACTCTTGGTCATCCGGCCCACAACGTATCCCTTGAGCCCTTCGAAGTTGCCCTTCAAGAACTCAAATCCATCGTGCGCTGGCCCCACGGTGGGCGCCAACTGTCGTGGAGTTGACACGACAGATGTCCTAGAGCAAGGACTTAGTTGTAGGGCCATCGCACTAGGAAGCTTAAAGGCGTTAATCGGGACAAAGGACATGAGAGAGTTTTATACTAGTTCGGCCCCTTACGATGAAGGTAAAAGCCTACGTCTAGTTGTGATTGGTATTGCTGAGGTTTCGATCTCCAAGAGGCTCAACTCGCCGGCTTGGTTATCGACTTTGTTGTTTCTTGCCCTAAACCGCCACCGGGTCGTCCCCTTATATACACGGGTTGACGCCAGGTGGCCTACGCATTCCCGGCCGGCTCATAATCGTGTCCGGCTCGGTGACTTTCTTTACATGCCTTTCTGTACAAGTATTTTCCGTCCATATGGCAATTTACAATAACGGGCCTTAAGCCGGCCCGAGGCCATTGGGCTTTCTATATGTTTAATAAACTATCATCTTGACTGTATATTGGGCTTCTTATATAACCCGCCATTAGGGATGACCCGGACCCTCCTAGGCGGGTCATACTGGTAGTAATATCCCCAACAACCTTGCTGGAAACCGCTTATCATTTCCTTCTGCTCCTCGTTGGGTTCGACACTCTTACTTATCGAAAGGACTACAATAGATCCCCTATACTTGTGGGTCATCAAGAATCTTTTCTTGCGCCGTTGCCGGGGAGTGAAGCGCCTTTGGTAGGTGGAATTTGGTAAGGAAAAATTTATATAGTGTGCTAAAATTTACTGTCGCTTGTTACTATGGAAAGTAATCCTCTAAGGGGCTTGTTTGGGGTATCTTCACCCCGACCAGTAGAGCAAAGAGTTGCTCCTCAACCTACTGAACCTACTGAAAATGAAAATGTTTGCTTTGAAATTCCTTTGGGTATGGTAGAAAAACTGCAAGCTAATCCTTTTTTGGGAGATGGAACAAAACATCCTGATGAGCATCTAATATATGTGGATGAAGTTTGTGGATTATTGAAGCTTGCAGGTGTACCCAGAGATGTTGTTAAGAAGAAGGTCTTCCCTTTATCTTTGAGGGGAGATGCATCAACATGGTATAGGCTATGTGATGATATGAAGTCTTGGAATTACAAACGATTGAAATTGAAATTTCATCAAAAGTTTTATCCTATGTATCTTGTTCATCGTGATCGCAATTATATATATAATTTTTGGCCTCACGAAGGAGAAAGCATCGCTCAAGCTTGGGGGAGGCTTAAATCAATGTTATATTAATGCCCCAATCATGAGCTCTCAAGAGAAATGATTATTAAAAAAATTTATGCTCGGCTTTCTGATAACAATCGCACCATGCTTGATACTTCTTGTGCTGGCTCTTTTATGATGAAGACTATTGAATTCAAATGGGATTTATTGGAAAGAATTAAACACAACTCCGAAGATTGGGACCTCGACAATGGTAAGGAGTCAGGTATGACACCTAGTTTTGATTGTGTTAAATCTTTTATGGATACCGATATTTTCCGTAAATTTAGCACTAAATATGGACTTGACTCTGAGATAGTAGCTTCTTTCTGTGAATCTTTTGCTGCTTATGTTGATCTCCCCAAGGAGAAGTGGTTTAAATATCATCCTCCCATAGAAGTAAAAATAGCTGCACCTATTAAAGTTGAAGAAAAGACTATTACTTATAATGATCCTATTGTTCCTACTTTTTATGTTGAGAAACCGCCTTTCCCTGTTAGGATCAAGGATCATGCTAAAGCTTCAACCGTGGTTCGTAAAAGCAATATTAAAACATATACACCTCCTGAGCAAGTTAAAGTTGAACCTAATATTGCTATTGTTAAATATCTCTTGTCTGATAATATAGATGGGCATGTTATTTATTTCTGTGATGAAACTGCTAGAGTTGCTAAACCCCGTGATACAGATAAACATAGACCTGTGGTAGGTATGCCTGTTATTTCTGTTAAAATAGGAGATCATTGTTATCATGGCTTATGTGATATGGGTGCTAGTGCTAGGGCAATACCTATTGACTTATACAAAGAAATTATGCATGACATTGCACCTGTTGAGTTAGAAGATATTGATGTCACAATTAAACTTGCTAATAGAGATACTATTTCACCAATGGGAATTGTTAGGGATGTTGAAGTCTTGTGTGGGAAAACTAAATATCCTGCTGATTTTCTTGTTCTTGGTTCCCCACAAGATAGCTTCTATCCCATTATATTTGGTAGACCCTTCTTAAATACTGTTAATGCTACGATAGATTGCACAAGAGATGTTGTTACTGTCGGTTTAGATGATATGACTCATGTATTTAATTTTTCTAAATTTAGTAGACAACGCCGTGAAGAAGAATTACCTAGTAAAGATGAAATTGTTGGTCTTTCTTCTATTGCCGTACCTCCTAGTGATCCTTTAGAACAATATTTGCTAGACCATGAAAATGATATGTTTATGAATGAAAGAAGGGAATTAGATGAAGTATTCTTTAAATAGGAATCTATTCTGAAACACAATTTACCTATTGAAATCCTAGGAGATCCTCCTCCACCCAAGGGGGATCCCGTGTTTGAGCTTAAACCTTTTCCGGATACTCTTAAATATGCTTATCTTGATGAGAAGAAGATATATCCTGTTATCATTAGTGCTAACCTTTCACAACATGAAGAAGAGAGATTATTGAAAATTCTGAAGAAGAACTGTGCTGCTATTGGGTATACTTTTGATGATCTTAAGGGCATTAGTCCCACTCTATGCCAACATAAAATTAATTTGGAAGAAGATGCTAAACCAGTTCGTGATCATCAATGCCGTCTGAATCCTAAAATGAAAGAGGTGGTAAGAAAGGAGATACTAAAGCTCCTTGAGGCAGGTATAATTTACCCCGTTGCTGATAGTCAGTGGGTAAGCCCTGTCCATTGTGTCCCTAAGAAGGGAGGTATTACTATTGTTCCTAATGACAAAGATGAATTGATTCCTCAAAGAATTATTTCTGGTTATAGGATGGTAATTGATTTCCACAAATTAAATAAGGCTACTAAAAGGATCATTACCCCTTACCTTTTATCGATCAAATGCTAGAAAGATTATCCAAACATACACATTTTTGCTTTCTAGATGGTTATTGTGGTTTCTCTCAAATACCCGTGTCAACCAAAGATCAATCAAAGACTACTTTTACATGCCCTTTTGGTACTTTTGCTTATAGACATATGCCTTTTGGTTTATGTAATGCACCCGCTACCTTTCAAAGATGCATGATGGCTATATTCTCTGACTTTTGTGAAAAGATTTGTGAGGTTTTCATGGATGACTTTTCCGTCTATGGATCTTCTTTTGATGATTGCTTGAGCAACCTTGATCGAGTTTTGCAGAGATGTGAAGAAACTAATCTTGTCCTAAATTGGGAAAAGTGCCACTTTATGGTTAATGAAGGTATTGTCTTGGGGCATAAAGTTTCTGAAAGAGGTATTGAAGTTGATAAAGCCAAGGTTGATGCTATTGAAAAGATGCCATGTCCCAAGGACATCAAAGGTATAAGAAGTTCCCTTGGTCATGCCAGTTTTTATAGGAGGTTCATTAAGGACTTCTCAAAAATCTCTCGGCCTCTAACTAATTTATTACAAAAATATATACCATTTGTCTTTGATGATGATTGTGTAGAAGCATTTGAAATACTTAAGAAAGCATTGATCTCTGCACCTATTGTTCAGCCACCTGATTGGAATTTACCCTTTGAAATTATGTGTGATGCTATTGATTATGTTGTAGGTGCTGTTCTAGGACAAAGAGTTGATAAGAAACTAAATGTTATCCAATATGCTAGTAAAACTCTAGACAATGCTCAAATAAATTATGCTACTACTGAAAAAGAATTCTTAGCAGTTGTATTTGCTTGTGATAAGTTTAGGCCTTATATTGTTGATTCTAAAGTAACTATTCACACTGATCATGCTGCTATTAAATATCTTATGGAAAAGAAATATGCTAAACCTAGACTTATTAGATGGGTTCTCTTGCTACAAGAATTTGATTTGCATATTATTGATAGAAAAGGAGCTGAGAACCCCGTTGCAGACAACTTGTCTAGGTTAGAAAATGTGCTTGATGACCCACTACCTATTGATGATAGCTTTCTTGATGAGCAATTAAGTGTCATAAATGCTTCTCATACTACTCCATGGTATGCTGATTATGCTAATTACATTGTTGCTAAGTTTATACCACCTAGTTTCACATACCAGCAAAAGAAAATGTTCTTCTATGATTTGAGGCATTACTTTTGGGATGACCCACATCTTTATAAAGAAGGAGTAGATGGTGTTATTAGAAGTTGTGTACCTGAGCATGAACATGAACATATCCTACGCAAGTGTCACTCCGAAGCTTATGGAGGGCACCATGCTGGAGATAGAACTGCACATAAGGTATTACAATCTGGTTTTTATTGGCCTACTCTCTTCAAGGATGCCCGTAAGTTTGTCTTATCTTGTGATGAATGCCAAAGAATTGGTAATATTAGTAGACGTCAAGAAAAGCCTATGAATTATTCACTTGTTATTGAACCATTTGATGTTTGGGGCTTTGACTATATGGGACCTTTTCCTTCCTCTAATGGTTATACACATATTTCAGTTGCTGTTGATTATGTTACTAAGTGGGTAGAAGCTATTCCAACTAGTAGTCTGATCATAACACTTCTATTAAAATGCTTAAAGAAGTTATATTTCCAAGGTTTGGAGTCCCTAGATATTTAATGACTGATGGTGGTTCACATTTTATTCATGGTGCTTTCCGTAAAATGCTTGCTAAATATGATGTTAATCATAGAATTGCATCCCCTTATCACCCTCAGTCTAGTGGTCAAGTAGAATTGAGTAATAGAGAACTCAAATTAATTTTGCAAAAGACTGTTAATAGTTCTAGAAAGAATTGGTCCAAGAAACTTGATGATGCATTATGGGCCTATAGAACTGCATATAAAAATCCTATGGGTATGTCTCCGTATAAAATGGTCTATGGAAAAGCATGTCACTTACCTCTCGAACTAGAACACAAGGCTTATTGGGCTATTAAAGAACTTAATTATGATTTTAAACTTGCCGGTGAGAAAAGGTTATTTGATATTAGCTCACTCGATGAATGGAGAACCCAAGCCTACGAAAATGCCAAGCTGTTTAAAGAAAAAGTTAAAAGATGGCATGACAAAAGGATACAAAAGCGTGAATTTAACGTAGGTGATTATGTATTGCTATACAACTCTCGTTTATGTTTTTTTGCAGGAAAACTTCTCTCTAAATGCGAAGGTCCCTACGTTATCGAGGAGGTCTACCGTTCCGGGGCCATAAAAATCAACAACTTCAAAGGCACAAATCCAAAGGTGGTAAATGGTCAAAGAATCAAACATTATATCTCAGGTAATCCCATAAATGTTGAAACCAATGTTATTGAAACCATAACCCCGGAGGAGTACATAAGGGACACTTTCTGGAACGTTTCAAACTCCGAAAAGGAATAGGTATGTGGTACGGTAAGTAAACCGACTCCAAAACAGTTTTTAAGGCAATAATTCTCCGTTTTGGAATATTTAGAAAAATAGAAAAATAAGAAGCAGTCCGGAAAGGACACGAGGGCTCCACGAGGGTGGAGGGTGCGCCCTACCTCCCTAGGCGCGCCCCCTACCTCGTGGGCACCTCTATTGCTCTCCGGACTCCATTTTCTTACAGAACACGTATTTTGGTCGGTAAAAATTCATTATATAACCTGCCGGGGGTTTTGACTCCCGTATCATGTAAAAATCTCTTGTCTTTGTTTCGAGTTGTTTTTCTGACAGATCTAGATTATCATGACGTCTCCAAGTGCACCCAAGGACAAGTTCTTCGAGAAGGTCATCAACCCTTATCTAGCGGAGGTGCAACGACACCCTCAAACCATTGAGATGCCACTACTAGGAAAAGGCCTACTAATGGCACACCTAATTTGGCCATTAATGGCGCATTAGAGGTGCGCCATTAGTGCCACGCCATTAGTATATTTTACTAATGGCGCACCACTGGTGCGCCATTAGTATCTGGTATACTAATGGCGCACCTCAGATGCGCCATTAGTATATACAACAGTGCGCCATTAGTATGCCTCCCAGGGGGCCATGTATACCCAGGTGCTTTGGCATACTAATGGCGCACAACAACAAGATGCGCCATTAGTAACTTCGGCATACTAATGGCGCACTGTTTAATGATGCACCATTAGTATCCTTTGGCATACTAATGGCGCACTGTGATGTGATGCGCCATTAGTATGCCTCCCAGGGGGCCATGTATACCCAGGTGCTTTGGCATACTAATGGCGCACAACAACAAGATGCGCCATTAGTAACTTCGGCATACTAATGGCGCACTCTTTAATGATGCGCCATTAGTATCCTTTGGCATACTAATGGCGCACTGTGATGTGATGCGCCATTAGTATGAATATTAGCTTTTTTTATTTTTTTATTTTCTGTTTTTTGCACAGGTTACAAAATGTATAATTGGACAAAATATAGACAGCACACATCAACAACAGATTCATCGAATACAATAGAAGATTAGTCTCTGAATACAATTCATCATATTAGTCTCTGAATACAATTCATCATATTAGTCTCCGAATTGAAAAGACCAAACAAAGATAGAACATTATATTACAAGTCTCGAGACTGCGAGTAGCGAGTTTGTCTTCACATTACAAGTCGATATCGATCATCTAAACTACTGTCACATAGAAGAGAGCTGCGGTCATCACGATGAGCATCATCACGATGAAACTCGTCTTCATCCGGTTCCTCCAACGCTCCCTCCCCTCTCCCGCTAGATAGCGGGCGTATCTAGATTCGGCCTCGGCCCTAGTGGTGTACCCTTTGTAACTGTTACCGCTGAATCGGTGAACCTGTCTCCGACACTCCTCCCAGTCGTCGTAGACTCCGGGAACCTTACCCTTGTACACGACATACGACGGCATCGCTATGCACTAGCCAAACAAAACGTTAGTACCAATTCACAGACAATACATAAGCAATATATAAGTATGCAACAGAACGATCGGAAGAGAAAAGCAAGACATTAATAGCATCAATTACATCTAAGTTGAACGACTCTCGAAACCAAAGAGACATACTACAAGTTCATTAAAGTTTAATTACAACATGAGCCAATCGATGTTTCAGAACTAGACACAGCATCACTGCTTTCGACTCGACTCAAGGGACCGGAGCGTGGATGAAGCCACCGTCTATCGTGGGAGTCATGAAATAACGGGCGTTGTCAGCCTGCATTTGTAGCATTGTGTCGATGTCACTGTTGGATGGTTGATTTCTGAGGTAGAACTGCCCCGAGGTACGAAGGACATCTTGATGGATGATTTCCGCAAACTCCGACTGGATGCGAAAGAATTCTTGTCTGATGTCCGCGTCCTGGATTGCCGACACGCTTGCGGCCCAATCTCTGATTTTACTCGGTAGCAGAAGTTGATGATGGTCTCGTACGATCGCCCGCATGTGATGGATGGCGTAGTAGGCACCCTTCTGACCGCCAGGCGGCTGCTTGACGCAGCAGAACGTCGTATTGTGGGAGAACACGTGCTTGCCGTACTTACGAATAGGCCTGGTGAAGGTGCCTCCAGATTTGGCGTAGGCGGGGAGAACATCATCAAGAACCTTCTTGACATTTGTGTAGTCTACGTTCGACTGACGGTCCGGGTCGAAATACGTGGCCATGGAATATTTGGGGCTTAGGAGGATGAGCGTGCAATGTGTGTCACTGCAGAAAACACGGAATGTTAAAAGAAAAACGATCGAAATCTAAGAATTCATATGTTACGGGGCGGTTGAGGGGAGGACTTACTCGGGAAAGTAAGGCACGAGGAAGTTATCCTTATCTTGGTTTGCCAGAATGATGCCTTCGAGGTAAGAACTCGCGACTTGCCGGTCCCCAGTGCTGCCCAAGATCTTGGCATGCATGTAGAAGGGGTCGACTATCACGATGTCCGGGGTCTTGTCGCGAATGATCCGCATCTCCATACTCAGCGAAAATAGCCGAACGAAGGTGTAGTGCAGCGGATGAAGGTTCAACATAGCGTGGATGTCATCAAACCGCAGGACGATCGTACCCCCGATGGAGTTAACCACAAAGCCCTTGCCCTCTGGCACCTTGGCCGCGAAAACCGGGTATGCCACATCCTTCTCTATAAGACGCCGCTTCTCCAAAGAAAGAACACTGTCATGCAGACTCCGCATAGCACCGGTTGCAGCATCGAGCATATTTCTCGGTAGCATCGGCCTACCCGCCACATGCAGCCTCCTCATTACATCCTCAGGTGAAGGTGGCCTGTCCTGAGCACGGATCGTACTCGGTGCCGGCTGGCCCGCACCCTTGTTAGTCTTTCTTTTGCGTGCCTTCTTATTCTCCTATAATGGGACCGAGTTCTGCTCACAGACCGCCTTATTGAGTGTGTTGGGGCTGATAATATTTCGCACCTCGCCTATCTGAGGCTCGATGAAGTCGACAGCTGGAGGCGTCTCCTGAGAGCTGAACGGCAGACGACGTCTGTTGCAACTTGGCTTCTCCATGGTACCAGCTAGATCACGCACGTCTTTTGTTGGGTTGGGTTCTTGAGAAGGAGGCCCCATGAAGTCACCACCGTACCCATGATCGGCAAAGTACTGATCGACGTTGCCAAATGTATCATCGTCGTCGTCATTCTGATCATGTGCCATATGCATGTTTGGATCCAGTGGCATAGGGATGTCCGGCACTGTTGCGGCGGTCTTGCCATGGGGCCGACTTGGCGCCGGCATGACTGGCGGTGTTGTCTTTGGGGTGGTGTCCCCCGCCCCCAAACGAATCTGGCTCTTCGGCCAAAGCAGGGGCCAGCTCAGGCAGGCGCTGAGGGTCATCACGTCATCATCATCGGCCCCGACGGGTCGAATCGGAGGTAACAACTCGTCGCAGCCTGGCAGCACCCGAACCAGTTGAACCCTAAACAAGTTGGGTGGCATCTGGGTACCGTGGAACAAGGGGTTGCTCGGTTGAACGATTTTGCCCTTGGCAACATTGACCAACTCGTTGTTCACGAAGTGCAGGAGAGTGCACGGAACGTCGGCGGCGCCCTGCGAAAACATGTAGGGCGTCAGGGATGCCCAGTCAAAGGCAAGGAGATGAAGTCCTCGGCCGAGAGAGGCTTAATTAGTTACCATGATGATGGCGTCAAGCTCGGCTAATGTCGAGGCACCGCCAACGGTGGGCGTGCAGTTGACGGAGGGGCCGCTTGCTGCAGAGGTGGCGGCCGGCGTACACCCGGGTGCATTAAGCTCCCGTGCCAGCGTCGGAGACACCAATGCCGCCTCCGCCGGAGACACCAATGGCCCCGCCATCGCGTTCTGCGAGTTGCTGGTCGTGAAGCTAGGAAACGGGGGCGGCCCCTGTTGGCCGCCCGCAATCCACACACTCAAGTTGCACTTGCTCTTGGACAATCTCCGGAATCCGCGCCACCTGTGCCTTGAGTTCTTGAACCTCGCGCGCCTGGCTTTCCAAGCTGGTCTTTTTCTCCTTTCGCCCACCAGTGTTATAGTATGACGACCATTTTGTCGACAAGCCTTTGCCGGCCACACGACCAGCTGACGTCGGCTTACTGAGCTTATCCTTGTTCTTCATTACATTCAACGCCCTATTTAGAGTGGTGTCCCAAGGGTTGCTCTTAGTCGACCCCGCGCTACTGCTTTCAGTCGCCTGCGGAAGGAATGTGAACCATTTAGAAATTTGGCTTCATTAATTAGAATGCAACCATATGGAGCTAATTACGCGGGGGTGTATTCCTTACCAAAACAAGCTCAAGCGCCCTGGTCTTCAGATCCGTGGTAAGCTCCTTTGTTTTTGGGTCCTTCTTGTACCGGGCCCTGACAAAGTTCCTGGTCTGCTTGTCACCGTATTTATCGAAGAGGGGCGGTAGGCCTTGCTCGGCACGGTCCGCCTCCTCCTTGTCCCATATAGGCTCCGCCACTCTGTAACCGTTGGGACCGAGTGTGTGTTCCCCTAAGTTCAGCTCCCGCATTTCTTTCCCCCACTTACTTGATTCAGAGTTTGCGGTGCTCGAGCAATTGATCTTGAAGTCGTTGTAGTCATCTTCGGTGATCGAAGGATTTTTCTCCTTGATCTTCTCATAACTCTCACCTTTCTCGATCATTCTCTTCACATTGCTTTTCCAAATAGACAGGGCCTTGCTCATCTTCGTGAGGCAGCATTGTTCACTTTATTCTCTTTGAGGCTTGTGTTTTCAAATTTAGCGGGGAACTTGTATCGTTCGTGCAGCTTCGTGAAGAGGAGGTTGCGCAAATTCCCTCGGTCAGGATGCCTCAGGTTCTCGGTGTTGATCGAGACGGTGCTCCGGAGAATGCACCCGAGCTGAAGCGAGTACCCCTTGACTATTCGTTCGAGCGCCATTGGATTCCCGTCGGAGTCCACTTCAGTAACTTCCTCCTTGAGGGTGCGGAGCACGGTCGGGCGCCGGTCCTTCCGTTGCCTCTTCGGTTGGCTGCCATTTGTGCGTGCGCCGCCATCATCAGTGGTGGCATCCTCGGCGGCACCATCAGTGGTGGCATCAGTGGGGTCATCCTCGGCGGTACCATCAGTGGTCTCAGGATCGGTGGGGAAGGCGGCGTCCTCATACAAGTGAGGTTGTTCCTCCATCTCCTGGGACAGCTTCCAGAATGCCTTGCCGCCCGAACCCCCGGCCTCATCGTTGTTGGCCATGTTTCTCTCTAAATAGGAACAAAGTTTGGTCAAAAAGTTGGTTATTGTCAAGGAACAAGATCATGGTCTCATCATTTAGGGTTTGTCGACACCGAGGCATCCTAAAAGCTAAGCTTTTATCATTGAGGGTTTTTCGACGCCTAGGCACCCTAAAAGCCTAAGCTTTCATCATTTCGGTTTTTATCGACACCGAGGCACCCTAAAAGCCATGCATTAGTCACAAGTACGCCGGGGCACTTGATCCTACTTAATTAACTACTAAGATACCCCGGCCCATGCATTAGTCACAAGTACCCCATATGTCCTATTTTTAGCAAAGTCATGCTAAAATTCACGGAAAATTTCAGCATGACCTTTGCTGAAAATAGGACATATGGAGTACCCGAATTTGCCGGAACAGAAGTTAATCGACATTCCAGCAAACTCAAGGGCCTCTCGGGGTACCTGCAAAATCATTATCCAATGAAGGAATTGTGCCGCACACTGCTGCCTCACACTGCTGCCAAAATCATTATCGACATGCTGAACTTGTATTTCACTCTGCATAGCTGAACAGTCTAACAACCAGAAATATATAACAAGAACTGCACTGCAACCAGAAAATTTAATCATGGAGATTACACTGAAAATATGGGCTAAATTACACTATAATTCTAGGGTATATTACACTGACAAATACACTCAAAATATGGGATAAATTGCACTATAATTCTGGGGTATATTACACTGAGAATTCATCAAAAGTTTCTGAGCTTACACTAAAATACATCTGCACTACAGGGCTTGTACACACAAATTCAATGAGATGATCTACCACTGACAAAATAAAGGAAACACCTATTGAACCAATACAGGGCTAAAAACACATGGGGATTACACTTAAAAACATCCAGTGAAAGGCACTAGAAAACCATATAGACACAGGAATAAAGCAGAGCTGACTCATTAAATCTGATACACTGAGAAAACCCTAAACTAGGGAAACTAATCACCTGCATCTAACCTACCAGGAGGTAACTGAACAAATTCAAGAACTACAACAGCAACACGAACCAATACAGAGATATGAAAGCACAAGTTACTAGCATTTGCCTAAAAACTACATAACTAGGATATGAAAGCACAAGTTACTAGCATTTTCCTAAAAACTACATAACTAGTGGACCAACTCTCTGTCTGTAACAAGAACTATAACTAGGAAGCTAGCACCAGATGCACTTGGGGATATACTAGTTATGCACTTCACATCCGGATGGCAATTACCTAGTATTTTAAGCTAAAATTACCTAGTAAGTGCTCAATCAATAAGGTACAAGGTAAAATGAATTGACTTTCCAAATTGACAAGCGCAGACAGAGCATAAGCAAAGAGGTCAACTGCTAATATCTATTCAATGCAAATAGTAGACATCTGAGTTCTGGTGCTCATATTGGAACATCCAGAACACCAAAGGCATCTTCAAAGTGAAAATTCTTACCCCTACACAACTATTCGGCATAATCATAATTCAAAAGTAACATTCTTCGATATAGATCATGGGTGCTCGGGGGAAAGTAGCACAAACAGACAATGCAAACAACCAATCAACTAGTGAAGCCAATCAAGAACCTAGAGATATAGCTAGCAAACTGAGAAGCACATGCAGAGCAAAAGCGAAAAGGTTACATGTTCACTGCGAAATAATAGATGCGTGAGTTCCAGTGCCCATATATGAAAAATCTTGAGCAGCAAAGGGCATCATCATCAAAGTGAAACTCTTAAGCCCTACATAATTATGCAGCCTTGATCACACATGACATTACTGGATTTAGATCTATTGTAGTAAATATAAGTACTTGGATGCTCAGATTTAAAGTAAAGTGCACGAGCAGGCAATGCAAACACACAATCAATTGGTGAAAACCATCGACAACCTTGGGACAAATATGGTGCATCAAACCTAGATAATCAGTTGACCAATTCTAAGTATGTATCAAGAACTATAGCTAGGAAGTTAGCAACAGTTGAACTTGGGGATATACTAATCATGAACAATCTCTCCTGGTCGGTCCAACTCAGAAATCATACCATTGTCTAAAACTGCTTAATAGATTCAGATCATCTAATTGTGAATCATGTGATTTGGGGTTTCAATTTCAGATCATCTTTTACTTATCAACAAGATTGCAACAGTTGCAGACACCTCACACTAACAGTTTCAGACTTGAATAGATTCAGATAACTAAGAAGAACATATCCGGAGGAGGGAGGGAGGATGGGGGTGCATTACCCTAATGTGCTAAACGACGTAAGCGCGTGCGCGCGAGGGGGAGAGGGGGAGAGGAGGAGGGGGAGCTCACGGTGGCCGTAGGGATAGGGCAGTGGGGCGCGGGGAGGATGTCGGGGACGACGACGGCGCAGGGGAGGAGGCGACGAGGTCCGGGTGGTGGTGGTGCTCCGGCGACGGTGGTGTGGACGGGGTGGCGTCCGGGCCGCCGGCGACGAGGGCGGCGGGGCGATGGCGTCCAACGAGGTGGGGCAACGGGGAGAGCGGCGCCAACGTCGGGGCCTCGGGCGGCGGTGGTTGGAGACGTCGCGGTGGGGTCGAGACGGCGTCGGGGCGGCGTCGAGGCAGCAGGGCAACGTCGAGGCGGCGGGGGAGCAGCGTCGGGAGAGGAGAGGGAAAGGGGATCGAGGGCGAGGGCGAGGGAGAGAGAGGGGATAGGTTTGGGCCGGGGTGGAAATATGGATGGGGGCGGTACAATAATAATGGCGCACCACCCTCGGTGCGCCATAAGTACATCCATACTAATGGCGCACCTCACCCTGGTGCGCCATTAGTACATCCATACTAATGGCGCACCTCACCCTCGTGCGCCATAAGTACATCCATACTAATGGCGCACCTCACCCCGGTGCGCCATTAGTATTTGTGTTTAAATATGTTCAAACTTGTTTTATAAGACAGTAATAATTTTTTTATAAGACAGTAATAATTTTTTTTATAAGATGGCTACTGCAACAGTAATATTTTTTTATAAGACAGTAATAATTTTTTAAAAAATATCATCAAACAGTAATGTCGGTGGAGCGGGGGAGGGTGCGCGGGGTGCGGGGGGTCGGCGGCGGCGGTTGAGTAGGGGAATCGAGGGTGTGGGGGGTCGGCAGCGGCGGCCGATGGACCGGGGGGTGCTCGGCGGTGAGGGGGACCGGATCTGGCGAGGTGGGATAGCGATCGAGATGGAGGGGGATCGAGATCGAGTGTCCATGAAATTTAAAAATATTCATGATAGTTCAAAAAGTGCCCATGAAATACAATCGAGAAATTAAGGCTACGATTTAAATACAATCGATCTTAGCTAGCTATCTGTTCACAATCTTCTTGCCCTTATTTTTCGCAAATGGAGTTCTTCTGTGGAACGGACGTCCTCTAGGTAGGGTGGTCCTGCTTCTTCTTGTGGTGTATGCTGCTACTTCATCATCGTCGTCATGTTCGATCCTCGGGTCACCGTACTTGTCGAAGTCTTGCTCATTGGCTACTCCATCCATTCCGATGATCTTCCTTTTACCTCTCCTCACGACAACACGACTGGGCTTTGACGGGTCGGTAATGAAGAAGCATTGGTCCACTTGGGAAGCCAGTACCCATGGCTCATTTTTCGCGGTGACGTTTGCGCCCGCGGTCTTGGATTTGGCTTCGGGTATAACCATGGTGGTGAAATACCGGTCTTCTTTTAGGACGCTCTTCGCCCATCTGACACGGAACATTGGGACCTTCTCTCCAGCGTTGCTCAGCTCCCAGATCTCCTCGATCCTTCCGTAGTATCTGTCCTTGTCGTTACAGGTGTAGGATTCCATCGTTACCCCGGAGTTCTGATAACCATCGCTCTTCATGTCCTTGGCCTCGATGTAGAATGTGTAGCCGTTGATATCGTACGCCTCATAGGTCATCAGGTTGTGCTCGGCGCCCTGTGACAAGGCGAATATGAGTTGTTCTTCCGCGGAAGAATCCTCATGTAAAGGGTACGACAGAAGCTTCTGCTTGAACCAACGCGTGAAACATGAGTTGTGCTCTTTGAGTATATCTCCGTCCGTCCTCTGTTGGCCTCGGTCATTGTACGTCTTCTTAATAAAGGTTTTGTGCTCTACCACCCAAGGATCGACCACGTCTATGCGTTGTAGCGCGACTAGGTTTGCTCTTTCAAAGTCGGCGAGTCGACCCTCGAAGTCGACATGCATTTCACGGCGACCCTCACGGTGACCCCATCCAGCGAGCCTGCCGAGGTGCCTGTTGACGGGCAGACCAACGGGGTTCTCAATGCCTAGATAATTCGTGCAGTAGGAGATGCACTCTTCGGTCAGAAAGCCCCTGGCTATGCTTCCCTCTGGACGTGACATGTTGCGAACGTATCCTTTGATGACGCCATTCATCCTTTCGAACGGCATCATGCTGTGCAGGAACGTCGACCCGAGTTGGATGATATCGTCCATGATATGGACCAGCAGATGCACCATAACGTCGAAGAATGCGGGCGGGAAGTACATCTCAAGCTCACATAGTATCACCACGATCTCTTCCTGTAGCCTTCTGAGTTGCCTCACGCCAACAGACTTCCGAGAGATGACGTCGAAAAAGTTGCATAGGCCAAATAGCGTTTCACGGACGTGCGTGTCCATGATCCCACAGATTGCAACTGGAAGTATCTGCGTCATCAGCACGTGACAGTCGTGAGACTTCATCCCGCTGAACTTCTGCTTCGCTGGGTCTAGGTATCTGCTTATCTTCCCCGCGTAACCGTAAGGAAGTTTTACTCCTAGGAGGCAGGTGAAAAACTGCTCGATCTCCTCCTGACTTAGAGTGAAGCACGCGGGAGGGTAGTCATTTCCGGTCTTCTTGGACTTTTTGCCTTTGCGACGACTTTCCGTGTCCTGCTTCGCCTCATCATCATCATCATCATCATCATCATCATCATATATAGCGTGAAGCTCCTGCCTGATGCCCATTGATTTCAAGTCTGCCCTTGCTTTCGGCCCATCTTTGGTTCTCTCTGGCATGTTGAGCAGGGTACCAAGCAGACTCTCGCACACGTTCTTCGTGATATGCATTACATCAAGGCTGTGAGGCACACGATGGATCTTCCAGTACGGCAAGTCCCAGAAAACAAACCTCGTTTTCCATACCTTCACCAGCGGCTCTGGCGCCTTTCGCTTCTTTCCCGGCTCTGGCGCCTTTTGCTTCTTTCCCGGCAATGGGCAATCTTTCCAATTTTTCAACAGCTCGTCTATTTCCTCGCCGCTCCTCGTACGCGGGCGTCCTCGGGGTTTGGTTTCACCATCGAACAGATCCTTGCGTTTTCTCCACGGGTCATCGTCGCGAAGCCACCTTCGATGTCCCATGAACACGGTTTTCGAAGACCCGGGATCTCTATCTAGCTGGCGATACGTTGTGTCATCCATGCACCTGACGCATCCAAAAAATCCGTGGACCACCTGCCCCGCGACATATCCGTAACCGAGATAGTCGTGCACCGTCGTGAGCAGCGCGGCTCTCATAGGGAAATATTCTTTCTCTGCGGCGTCCCACGTATTGGCTGGCGTTTTCCACAGCGTGTCAAGCTCCTCTTTCAGTAGCCCCAGATACAGATTGATGTCGTTCCCTGGTTGTTTCGGTCCTTCAATTAGGATACTCATGTGAATGTACTTCCTCTTCATGCACAACCAGGGGGGAAGGTTGTACATCCACACAAACACAGGCCAGGTGCTATGTGTGCTTCTCTGGCTGCCAAATGGATTGACTCCATCGGTGCTCGCGCCCAGCACGATGTTCCTTGGATCGTTCCCAAATTCTAGGTCTTCGAAGTTCAACGCTTGCCACTGGCTCGCATCCTTAGGATGACTCAGCATCTTGTCTTTTTTATCTATCTCCGGATCATTTGCGTCATCTTCTCGCTTCTTCTCCTCCCTATCCGCGTGCCAACGCAGGAGCTTTGCTACCTTAGGGTCCGCGAAATACCGCTGCAGACGAAGAGTGATCGGAAAGTACCACACCACTTTTCGAGGAGCTTTCTTCCTCTTCTTGTATCGAGTGACGCCGCACATCGGACATATGGTAGACTCCACGTGCTCGTCCCGATAAATGATGCAATTGTTCATGCACACATGGTATTTCACGTGCGATAAATCCAGAGGACACACGATTTTCTTCGCCTCCTCCAAACTGGTCGGGCACTTGTTCCCCTTGGGAAGACGTTCGTGCCAGAATGACATGTTCTTGTCGAAGCATGCGTCAGTCATTTTGTGTTTTACCTTCATCTCCAGAGCCTGAGCGTTACTTTCAGGCGGGTATCCTCGGGCCTGCATCCTTCATACAATGGAGTAACCGCGTCTAACTCAAGTTGATCCATCTTGGCTTTCTCTCGGGCGGCAGCTCTTGTGTTATCCGTCTGCTTGAGAAGCAGCTCTTGAATATGAGGGTCCTGCACCCAGCCCATCGATGGTCCAGCGTCGTCTGCTCCGCCGGCATCATCATCTTCATGATCATGCCCGTCGTCTGCTCCGGCATCTTCCTCATCATCATGTCCTGCATCTTCTACATGATGACTGTGTACAACATCACCGTCGTGATCATCTCCTGGGGATTCTTCGTTTTCTCGCCCTTCCTCATTTCTTGCCCGGCCCCCATGGACGACTTCGTAGTCATCTTCATCACCTTGCCACCGATAGCCATCCATGAAACCACGCAAGAGCAGGTGGTCCCGCACCTGCCCGGATTTCGGGTCCGCAATAAGGCTCTTCAGCTTGCATCTTCGACACGGACATCTTATCTCCATCTCGTTCTTTTGAAGCATCTCGGCCTTCGCGGACCTCAAAAACCTATTCACGATGCCTTCGGTCATCGTGCGGACCATGGTCGCCTGCGGGGTAGAGCAAAACGATATTTTAGAACCAAGAAAAAATTTGGCATGACTTTCCCTAAAAATAGGACCAAAAAGAATGCTTAATGCCAAAATTCTCGCCGAAACGGAAATGAATCAACATTCCCGCAAAATATTGGCAACTATCGCATTTCAAATACCGGTACACCTCCAAACACAAACACATATGCAACACCACAAACATATGCAACACCACGAACATACATATATCTAGCTAGGCCATAAAAAGTGCATGTGCACATTGTTGTAGGGAGAACAACATAAATATAGCTTCCCCCTTACTTACCTATCAAAACAAGGTAATTTAACCACTTAAATTGAATGAATCTATGGTGGAAATGAGGTGAAAAAGAGGAGGCACCCAAGACAAGGAGGAGGTGGAGAGAATAAAGTGGGGAGAAAGTGAGTGTGGGTAGGAGAGGCTGTACAAAATATCTTGTTGCTGCCCACTTACTAATGGCGCACCAACTCTAAATGCGCCATTAGTAATCCAGGTTACTAATGGCGCACCTTCTGGTGGTGCGCCATTAGTAGTTTTGCAAAAAAAACATACTAATGGCGCACTGTCCCACAGTGCGCCATTACTAGTTTAAACTAGTAATGGCGCACGGTGGAACAGTGCGCCATTAGTAGTTTTGCAAAAAAAGGAATAAAAAAATAATAAAAAAACAACATTAGTGGCGCACTTTCCGACAGGTGCGCCATTACTAGTTACAACTATTAATGGCGCACTGTGTCTGGATGCACCATTAGTATGTTTGGACAGGCGCACTAGTTCAAATTTTTTTGATACTAATGGCGCACCCTGGGCCTGGTGCGCCATTAGTAGTTTCAACTCTAATGGCGTATCAGAAGGTGGTGCGCCATTAGTATATACTAATGGCGCACCGCTTGTCTGGTGCGCCATTAGTGTCAATCCCATCTATAGCCCTTTTTCTAGTAGTGTGCGTGATGGGTTGCTGCACATCCGTGATGCTGAGGGACCGAAGGGGACCGGAAGCGTGGAGACTAGGCTCGAAGGAATGGAGCAACAAGTTTTCAAGTGCCAGGTGATGGTGGAGCATGGACTCAACTCCAACTACATGATGATCGCAGAGTTCACCAACAAACACAAGCTGGATGCCGACAACATCGGGGAGACCATCTTCAAGCTTCACGAGAAAATTGAGCACCTCCAAGCTCAAATCTATGACCTGTAAAACCAAAACTGTGAGTATGAATATAGATTCAAAAGGATGAGTTTGGCTGCAGATTTGAGGATCCCGGAGACTCGGTCATCCTTCTATGATGGTGAGCCTATGCCTTGGAAGAAGGACGACAAGCCTACGCCATCAACAACATCACCATCGTCTCCTCCAACAAAGAAGAATTGAGTATCTGGTATGAGCACTCCACTTGGCAACTGCCAAGCTTGGGGGAGTGCCCCGGTATAGTATCACCATCACTTTTATCTTTACCGTTTTTCTTAGTTCGATCCTTTTGGTAATATTTTGATCTAGTAGAATAAAATATCTTAGTATGATCTAGTCGTGAGTTTTGCTTTATTATCCTTCTATGTAATTAGACCTAATTTTAACAACCGGTACGGTAACAATGAAAATGGCTCCCTCTTTAGTAATCAGTAATCGTTCATGAATTCGAAGATTTTTTGTTTGTTTATTTTACTTTCAGACGAATTCCGAGTCCTTGAGCTATATAATAAAGATTGGTCTTGAGTCAAGGGCTTGCTTATTTTTGCCATGATCACAAATAAAAGAAAAGAAAAGAGAAAGAAATAAAAAGAAACAAAGAGATCATGTGACTCTTATGGAGAGTAATGAGCTCACATAGAAAGAGTATGATGAATAAAAGTTATTGAGGGTTGACAAACATAGTTTTGGTCATCGTTGCAATTAATTAGAAGTAATAAAGAAAGGGAGGTCTTCACATATAAATATACTATCTTGGACATCTTTTATGATTGTGAGCACTCATTAAAATATGACATGCTAAAGAGTTGACATTGGACAAGGAAGACAACATAATGGGTTATGTTTTCTTACATCTGAGATAAATTATATTGTCTTGGACCCCCCAACATGTTGAGCTTGCCTTTATCCCTCATGCTAGCCAAATTCATTGCACCAAGTAGAGATACTACTTGTGTTTCCAAATACCCTTAAACCAGTTTTGCCATGAGAGTCCACCATACCTACCTATGGATTGCGTAAGACCCATCAAGTAAGTTGTCATCGGTGCAAGCAATAAAAATTGCTCTCTAAATATGTATGATTGATTGGTGTGGTAGAAATAAGCTTTATACAATCGTGTGATATGAAAGTAATAAAAGCGACAAACTGCATAATAAAGGTCCATATCACAAGTGGCAATATAAAGTGATGTTCTTTCACATTAGGATTTAGTGCATCCAACCATAAAAGCGCATGACAACCTCTGCTTCCCTCTGCGAAGGGCCTATCTTTTACTTTTATCTCATACACTGCAAAAGAATCATGGTGATCCTCACCCTTCCTTTTTACATTTTATCCTTTGGCAAGCACAATATGTTGGAAAGATCCTGGTATATATGGCTAATTGGATGTGAGTTTTAATGAACTATTACTGTTGACATTACCCTTGAGGTAAAACGTTGGGAGACAAAACTATAAGCCCCTATATTTCTCTGTGTCCGATTAAAACTCCATACCCATAAGTATTGCGTGAGTGTCAGCAATTGTGAAAGACTATATGATAGTTGAGTATGTGGACTTGCTGAAAAGCTCTTATACATTGACTCTTTCCTACGTTATGATAAATTGCAATTACTTCAATGACTGAGATTATAGTTTGTTAGTTTTCAATGAAGTTTACGATTCATACTTGATATTGTGATTGAATTATTACTCTAGCATAAGAAATCATATGACAAGAATTATATAAGTTGTTGTTCTAAGAATGATCATGATACCCTCATGTCTGTATTTTATTTTTATCGACACCTTCATCTCTAAACATGTGGACATTTTTTCGATTTCGGCTTTTCGCTTGAGGACAAGCGAGGTCTAAGCTTGGGGGAGTTGATACGTCCATTTTGCATCATGCTTTTATATCAATATTTATTGCATTATGGGCTGTTATTACACATTATGTCACAATACTTATGCCTATTCTCTCTTATTTTACAAAGTTTACATAAAGAGGAAGAATGCCGACAGCTGGGATTCTGGCTGGAAAAGGAGCAAACATTAGAGACCTATTCTGCACAGCTCCAAAAGTCCTGAAACTTCACGGATGATGTTTTTCAAATATATAAAAAACATTGAGCGCAAGAACTTCACCAAGGGGGCCACACCCTGCCCACGAGGGTGGGGGCGCGCCCTACCCCCTGGGCGCGCCCTACCCCCTGGGCGCGCCCCCTACCTCGTGGCCCCCTGGTGGCCCTATAGTGACCATCTTCTGCTATATGGACTCTTTCGATGGGAAAAAAATCATAAGCCATCTTCTCAGACGAAACTCCGCCGCCACGAGGCGGAACCAATCTAGGGTTCTGGCGGGGCTGTTCTGCCGGGGAAACTTCCCTCCCGGAGGGGGAAATCATTGCCATTGTCATCACCAACGCTCCTCTCATCAGGAGAGGGCAATCTCCATCAACATCTTCATCAGCACCATCTCTTCTCAAAACCCTAGTTCATCTCTTGTATCCAATTCTTGTCTGCAAGTCCGGGATTGGTGCTAGTAGGTTGCTAGTAGTGTTAATTACTCCTTGTAGTTGATGCTAGTTGGTTTAATTGGTGGAAGATCATATGTTCAGATCCTATATGCATATTAATACCCCTCTGATTATGAACATGTTTATGCTTTGTGAGTAGTTACTTTTGTTCCCGAGGACATGGGAGAAGTCTTGCTATTAGTAGTCATGTGAATTTGGTATTCGTTCGATATTTTGATGAGATGTATGTTGTCTCTCCTCTAGTGGTGTTATGTGAACGTCGACTACATGACACTTCACCATTGTTTGGGCCTAGAGGAAGGCATTGGGAAATAATAAGTAGATGATGGGTTGCTAGAGTGACAGAAGCTTAAACCCTAGTTTATGCGTTGCTTCGTAAGGGGCTGATTTGGATCCATATGTTTCATGCTATGGTTAGGTTTACCTTAATACTTTTGTTGTATTTGCGGATGCTTGCAATAGAGGTTAATCATAAGTGGGATGCTTGTCCAAGTAAGGGTAGCACCCAAGCACCGGTCCACCCACATACCAAATTATCAAAGTACTAAACGCGAATCATATGAGCGTGATGAAAACTAGCTTGACGATATTCCCATGTGTCCTCGGGAGTGCTTTACATCATATAAGAGTTTGTCCAGGCTTGTCCTTTGCTACAAAAAGGATTGTGCCACCTTGCTGCACCTTATTTACTTTTGTTACTTGTTGCTTGTTACAAATTATCTTATCACAAAACTATCTGTTACCACTTATTTCAGTACTTGCAGAGAATACCTTGCTGGAAACCGCTTATCATTTCCTTCTGCTCCTCGTTGGGTTCGACACTCTTACTTATCGAAAGGACTACGATAGATCTCCTATACTTGTGGGTCATCAGTTTCCTATGGGAGTAAGCGTGGCAATGCCAGCTCCATTAGCAACGCCCAGCCCTCCACCGTCGGGCACACTAGCTGCAAAATGGATGACGAACGAGGTGATTAGTTTTTGTTTTTAGACCAAAAGACAATGCATTGAGTACCATACCCACGCCGTACGCACCTTCGTACATAACTTGGTCGCATGCTTGGTGTACGACTGGCACAACTTGGTCTCTCATCGATCCAACCCCCAGTGCCTCCTGCATTGTCATCTGCCTAGTACATATGCGCCCACCCACTGCACACAATCCCATAGTTCTGACTAGTGAGAAGCAAGACCATTGCTAAAAACGCCGATAAACACATCTAGCAATCGTGTCAACTCACAGTTTACTGCTGGTCCTTTTCCTTTACGGTCTTCGATCATTGGCTTATCTTGAACTTCATCAACACCCATTGGTTCCGAAACAACAATTACTGCAAAAAGGGAAGGCATAATTAGTACATGTATGAAGATCGAACGGACGGCGCGGCTAATTGAGAACGGTTTCTAATCAACTGTATACCTTTTCCACGCTCCATCGGAGGCACATGCACGTTATGGTTCTGGCTTCCAGAGGCTAGTGAAATACCTGCTTCCCCAGCTGGCATCAATAGGAACAATCCATATTTCAGTTTGTCTTGAAACATGCCAACGATTGAAAAAATGCAATAAGTTTTTGCTTTTCTATCATGGCCATGCGCACCTGGGGGGCTACGTGTTTCCTCGTTACAGACTACAACAGCCATCAGAGATCGAGCAGCTTCACGTGAAGTAGCAGCTAGGTCTTGCATGATATCTATTTGAAAGTTACATTTTAACGCCAGTCGCTTGTGTTAGACGGATAAGTCAATTATTTATAGCAATAACACAACAGCGTGCTAAAACTCATGCATTCTGCATGCATCGCATGGCCCACTCCCATGCAAAAACATCACAGCCACACATGGGCCCCACTACTGCATGCATGCAAGACCAAACATTTTCATGCATGCACATGCTGACTTCTAATCCATTTCGCAGAGTGCATGCATGGCCAACTTGAAAACAAAGCTAAAAATAATTGAAACTACAACATGTTGCAGAGGACAGACGAAAGATTACCTGTTTTGCTTCTTGGCACATGAGAAGACAGTGTGACGTTGGGAAACGCCGCCGCCATTGGAGCCTGCCTCTTCACCCTGGCCATGAAATCCTCGAGTGTGTCTTCTAGATCTCTCTGTCGTTTGACTTCCGCCTTGCACCGTATTTCCACCAGCACCTTCTCCTTGGCATCATCCACCATCTTCAAGAACTCCTCCTCCCTTTTCTTGAACTGATGTGCCACTGCCTCCTTAAGTGCGGCCAGAATCTAATAGATGAGCGATGGACAAAAAAGCCGGATTAGTTTTTTGTGCTTCTGACAACCGAACCAAATAAGACAAATCCCCGCGGTAGCAAATAAGATACAAAATCGCACCTGCGCAGGTATCTCTGTCCCATGGGTCACAGCAAATCCAGGCGGGCTGGCGCACACACCAGGGCTTGGGGTGGTCCTAGAATATGCGGGCGGTGCACTCCCAGACGACACATTAATTGCCGGCGATCTAGGGACATCAGATACCTGCAAGGGAATAATCGAACAGAATGTTAGCAACCATGTAGAATTTAATGAGCTAGCATTTAAGACGATTTGTTTACCTCGAAGACTGCATCCACTCCGTTCTTGGCTGCGTGCTTGCGGATCTGAAGCTTCATCAACAGATTGGAGTACGACGCCATCCGAGGAAGTGGTAGCTGCTCACGCCCTTCCATGCCATGCTCATGGTAGTCACAGAAGATGATCTTCAATTTGTAGAATCAATTAAACCAAATGAAATCAGTGACCATTTTGCATTACTCGCATGCATGTGCTAGTAAACAAACGGATTTTGCTTGGCTAACCTAAGGAACAAGGAGGCACCCCTGAAGAGAAAGCTGAGATGGCTCATGCAACAAATCATCCCTCAGTTTTGCTGCAGCCTCTCTCAACCCCTCCACTACGTAGTCACACAAATCATATTCTGATATTTTGTTAGGCTCAGCAAGAACAGGCAACAACTCATTAGAAATCTTCGGATGGACTCCTCTAGGAAGAAGAAATGTGGATGCTGCGAGGATTGTGCATGCGGCCATCATTTTCTCTCTCTCCGCTCCCACGATTGTTACTTTGCTAGCGTTTTGCACTATCTTTTTAACTCTCACAATCGGAATCTTGCATGTTTTGGGCATGCCAGTCTCTAAGATGGCATGCAACTTCCCTAGCAACTCTTCCCGGTCAGGCAAGCAAGCACCAGCCCGAATATCTATCTTTTTCCCGCTAGGGTTCAATCCTATGCATTTTGCTACCTCCCTAGAGTCAATCACAACAAAGTTTCCATCCCCCATGTCCATCTTCACAGTTTCGGGATCTATCCTAGCGAGCAAGGACATGCAAAATATGCGATTATTATTGCCTAAAGCCTTGAGCTTGCAAAACTGCTCCATCCCTACCCCCGCGAAAACAGACTTGATGTTGGGGTTCCACTCCCCGGCAATCATTTGGATCATACCGGCGTTGTAGGCGGTGTTCAGGACGGGCATCTTCTTGGCGGCAGCCATTGAAGAGGAAGAAGCAAGATCCGGTTGAGCTGCAGGCGAGTAGTTCCTAGGTCTCTGCCCCATCTCAACCAGCAAGCTGCCAGCAAAATCAAAGAAAAAACAGCAACACAAAAATGTGTTAGGACTTGACAGAAATCCGGGGCAAGAGTGAAAAAGAGAGAGATGAACGAGTGATGAGAGCAATAGTAGTCACCTTTGTTCTTGCTCCCTCCCCCCTTGCTATGCCAAGCCCCGGTGCTGTGCTAGCGTTGTTGATGTATCCCTCTGTACCAGCAACACCTTATTTTATAGTCAAGTGCCGGCCGAACAGCTCCATGTGCTCACCAGGGCCGGTCCTGAGGGGGGGCGAACGGGGCGGCCGCCCCGGGCCCCCAAAAGTCAGGGGCCCCCTCCCAGGGTATGTGCACGTATATGTATTACTTCGAGCGAAAATAAAAAATGAAGGCAAAGTGGCGAAGTCAGCGACGGCTCAGCCTAGGAAAGAAAGAGAGAGATGTGGGCCTTGTCAATGTTTGCACCACGTCCACGTACAGGCACAAGACGTGCACAGGAAAGGAATCGCTGGATTCACGGTTTCCTTTTTCTTCGTGATCGTTCGGTCGTTCTTCCGCTGATACCGCTGTTTTGTTCGTCTAATCGTCGTCTTCAACTCTGCGTCTCTACGGCCTCCGACCGTCCGACGAACGACGGAACGAGACGACGACCGCGGACTGCAGCAGCCAGTAGGTACATCTCTCCTCGTGCCCTCTGCGGCTCTGCCGTGCGGTCTGCCCTCTCTTCTAGTGTTCAGTGCTCTTCCTGGTTTTCTTAATCCTGATTCCCGAATCAACATGTCAATATGGAATTGTTGGCTGGGCGATCAAATCTTCGAGGATTGAGCACACATAGGCAGATTAGATTACAGAGACAAGGTACTATATTATGCCCTACCAGATTTTTTCATGATATTAGATGAAGATCATACGTAATTAATCTAATATTCTAATTAGCTTTCTGCTAATTGTTCCTTTAAATTTCATCAAGGTCATGTCGGCTCTGGGTAGAAAGTATCCATCCGCAAGTCATAAAAGAAAAAAGAAGGAGGCGGATGAGGAGAAAGAGGCATTAAAACGATCATTTTAAAATATTATAAGAGCAATACGAGCACTTCAAGAAATCAAGAGGAGTTGCCGATAGTTCTCGCAGTTGATCAAAAGTCATTCCGAAAGATGATGGTCATACCCTTATAAAAGACGATGTTGACATCAACATGGATGATACCAATGTGAGTGATCACGAGCCTATATTTAATTCAAAGCGGCAGAATATGCAGGTTTTCTTGAGAAACCGATTATTACGGTAGTCTTGATAACAAAACGAGGGACATATTAGTGGAAAATGGGCCTAAAAGAAAAGAAGAAAACACTAAATATCCTTTGCATAAAACTTTAAAACATTTTTTGTATAGTCCTTACTCAAGAGAAATGAGTAATGGAGAGGTGCGTGGAATTATATCTAATATGATGATTACTAGTTAGACGATTATACTAAGGGCCCCGAAGGGCTCCGGATTATAGTTTCGCCCCAGGCCCCTGAAATCTCAGGACCGGCCCTGGTGCTCACCACTGTGTACCAACCAAGTGGCTGCCCAACCATCCACGTATTAACCGTATCTAGGCCACAAAATATCATCTCCCCATCTCCCCCCACTCACTAAATGAGCTAGGGCCACTAACAATTATTAACCACCAAAAAATTCGCGCTCATAAACACAAAATCATGAGCAATTCCTCCTCAAGCATAGCCGTCGATGCGAACAGAATTTGAAAATCGATTAACTTGCTAAACAAATAGCTTTGCACAACGGGGAAACAAGGCTTTGCCCATGCATACTTAGGATACATAGCACACCTACTAAATAAAACATGCACGTACATTTGCATGCGCGTTAATAGCATAGCACTGGCCTCTACAAATCTAAATTTTTGCTCGCTTGCATGGAGGGATCTCGGTGTCATCTTCTTCGCAGCCAGCGCCTACAGTACCAGTCCCCGACATGTGGTCCCCCTCCTCCAGCTCGCATGCCTCTACTTGCACTGCATGCGCCATGCAAGGATTAAACTCCACCGTCTCCTCCTCACAAGAGAAAACAGGAAGCTCCACCCCAAGATCACCCTGGTGTCAAGAAATTTTCAAACGCACAGCATTAGACCAAAAAAAATCTTCCTCTCGTTATGACTAGTAACAAATCCAAATTCTCACATTATCCACCACCGTCTCGTCCACCTCAACCTCTGCACCAACGACAGGTCCTTGCCCCAGCACACTTGCCTGCCAGTGCACAAAAACATATCATTTAGCTAGGCCAAACAAGGGATTTGCATGGAGACTAGGAAAAAAATAGTTCGTCATCGACGCTTGCAACCCTAGAAGAGTGATCAGGAAAAAACAGAGCATCAAGCCCGACGACGCCACTAAGAACCCGGATCACATTAAAACTGCTAGTATCAGAAAATATCTGATTAGAGCTACCTATATCAATCCCTTTGCCATGTGATAGTCGTACCTGCACACTGCCTACTGTCAATGTGGAGCCAGACGTTTCGGTGAGATTAGAGCTTGGGGACACGGTGCTGCTGGGCGCCATCTCTCCACTGTTCGAATGGGTTTCCAGGGTCCGCGCCACCTGCATAAATAGAGGACGAAAATTTTCATTTTCCTTCCCAAGCGAAGAGATTCAAATTTCAAACTACCAAGGGCGCATCACATGCATAGGTTACAATTTTGAATTTTGTGGTCACGGTGAGCACACAAATCACCTCGACGGTACCGCATGGCCATTTTCTCTCACAAAGCTAGGGCCTATGCGCCGCTGCATTAACTCGAGCACAGATGGGCGGGGCGGTGCATCTGCGCACCTCTCTTGTCAACTAGTATCTGCCATCGCGTGGGGCAGCGAGAAAGTAGCGTCATGATCAACGAGGAAAAGGTTTCGGGAACATTGTTCCCATCAGTTGTCACTTGACAACACAACGGGAGACCGTGAGGCATGGGGAGCAGCCACACTTGCCAAGGAATGCTCCCGCCCCCTCCTCGCACCCCATCTGTTCGTCCCACCCCCTGACTAAATGTGCAATGGGAAATCCTAAATGCTTACTTCCTACATGCCATCAGTATATCACGCACTAATTTTTTCATAAACATTCATTAAAAAAACACTCAAGCTTGCCTTGGATGATGATTTGCATCTTCAAAAACACTCAATCAAACAATGGTACTCGCATACTAGCTGATTCGCCATGGATCTCTGCACCATCCCACGCGCAGTGCCTCTACTGGTTTAATTGTTGTACCCTGCCTCACGAACATCTGTGCTCGACACGCAAGGCGTGCTGTCCCTTCCATCCCGCTGACGGAGCAATGGAGGCCCCTACGAAAGCTATAGCAATGCCTTGTCAGGATCATCATCCATCAAAGCACGCCCCTGCTAGTTTAAAAAAAATGCACCCTGTGCCCATGCATGGTACACAAAAAATGTGACAGAAAAACATTGGCGCATGTATGAGCAATATGGCAACCACGCGACTGATCCATCAGTTACCAAAATCAGCCAACACAATATACCCCTTAACGAAATCATGCTGCGTTTGTGAGCAAGCCTATAGCCGAGCAAGCAATCTTGGCACATGGAGTTAAGCATAGAAACATTTGTAACTTCAAAGTGCAGCCCAGCAATATTGTTGTCCTTGCCCACAATAGTCATGCATGAAAAAAAACTAGGATGAAATAGTTAGCACACAAAGCCAAAACTATTGGCAACAGGAAGATGGAATAAGTTGCATGTACGCCGATGTCCAAATGGCTACGGGGAACATCATGGCAAGCTAAGAAACACAAGGACAACAAATCACCCACACGATCAGTCCCCTTACCCAGAAAATGTTCTTAAATGAACTATAAGAAATTAGGCTCGAACGGTGCACTTTTCTTAGTGCCGCAGGCATTCCGTCGATGTCCAACCACCCCACAGTTGCTACACTTCGGCAATTTCCTTGGAGCCTTTGGCAAATCTCCTCTTTGTGGGCAGGTTGTGCATTTGTGACCTTGCAATCTGCAAATTGTATAGAATCTGGACCTCTTAAGATGATTCTCATAAGGAGCTTTGTCTCGACTTGTCGTTGGTCTCCCCCTCTGTCGTTTTTTCTGATGCACCCCCAGACCTGAACAATTTGAATCAGCATCTCCATTATCCGCATCTTCACCACCACCATTTTCCCGGATCTCCCTTTGTAGCACTGGCTACCAAAAGTTGATGCTTCTCTCGCTCTGCGAGCCCTAAACCATCCTTTTCTACACTCAAAGGCATCAGAGTTGCATGGACCTCCTTCATCATACTCATGAAAACTTCATATCATTGAACATTGCTGTCACCAAGCACCACACACTCATGCGCTTTCATGTACATAGTGTGATGCCTAAATGTATCACTAGCAGGAGGCCCTCTGTCTTTCTGGTACCTGACCAAGTGTTCCGGGAGAATGTCACGAGCCTGTCTTGTCCAGCGCTTCATTATGTGCTTCTCATGTATTTTGCCAAAGGGAAGTGAACCATCACCTGCATAAGATTATACTGGACATCAATCAACTAGTCTCATATGGACAAACAGAGCGAGAACATGATTTTATTTAGTCATCACAAAGGATACAAACCTACAAAGTATGGCAGAACACTAAGCCAGAATGTTCAAACATGCCACACTCGCAGCTGAAAAAACTTTCATCCTCATTGACTTCAATTTTGAACTGGACTTTACTCCATTTCTCTCTGTTCGCTGCTTCAACATGTGTCGACTTATAAATCCTCCTAGGAACAATCTCATCCAGTACATGTGCACCACATTTGTACAACTCTTCACCAAACTTCTCAAACATGGCCCTCGTGTAAACTTTGCTAGCATGCCTCTCCAACGGAAGGTTAAATCTAAGAGATACACCACTCTGCAACCGGAATAAACACACACACATCACAAATGTTAGGATGTCAAGCCATTTTCAAGTATGAAGGCTTACAGAGAAAGTAGGACATTTTAAATACTCGTTTTCAATGAACACAAATGTAGGGGGAACGATGGAGATTTTAACCAGTGATGTTCTTTTCTCCTGGAAGCTTTCTTCCGATTGTCGGTCAAATTGAAGCTTCTCAAACTACTTGAGGAACAGATGCATTGGACATCCTGGAGGCACGTACCCCTTCAGCAGGTGATTTGCGCTCTCACTCCTTTGTGTGCTCGTCATTTTAGCACATAAGACACCCATGAAATATGGTTTAGCCCATTTATGGCGGACTTCGTATATCTGCGTCAGAAACGGATGTTTCTTGAGTGAGTACTTGTCCAACATCTGCTGCCACCCTTGCTCAAATTCCTCCTCCGCGGTCATGTGATGTACAATCTTGTGAAACTCCATTTTGAATTCTCTGTTCTTGCTCCAAAGCACACCCATTGACTCTTTCACTTTTTTCAGGACATGCCACTTGCACCAACGATGTACTGTGTTTGGCATTTCTGCCTTAATTGCAATTTCCATAGAGCGTGCTTGATCTGTTAGTATAGTTTGTGGATGCTTCCCACCAACCATACGTATGAACTCCTGGAACACCCACTTGAAAGATTCTTCTTTCTCATCTCTCATCATGACCCCTCCAAAGATTATACTCTGGAAGTGATTGTTGACACCAACGAAAAGACCAAACGACATGTCATATAGGTTGGTCCTGTATGTTGTGTCAAATGTAATTGCATCACCGAAATACCGATACTGATCACACCCCCTACTTGTAACCCACATGAGTGTTTTTATCCTGCTGTCTTCATCTAATTGCACGGTGTAATTGAAGTCAGGGTCATTTGCTTTCATATAAGCCAGAATTTCCATTGTTTTCATAGCGTCAGAGTCTGACTGGTCCTTGTTCAGCTTCCTACATAGTGTCTTCAATGAACGCTTTGTAAATGGCACATTTTCAACTGAGCCAAAAAAACTCCCCACAATGCTGAAAACCTTCCCAAGACCAACATTATTATCGCGGAGTTGTTTCACCAGATCCTTTGTGTATCTATCGATGTGCCTGTGTGACTTCCAATGCGTTTTTTCTCCACATGTCACAAATAGCGGGTGGTTATGGCCAGATTTGAACTCTGATATGCACCAACCGTTGTCCTTTGAACAGAGCAATCTAATCATGGCTTCACACCCGCACCTTGATGATCAACTATTTTCCCTCATTGGTTTTCCCTGCAGACACGGTAGCAAGTACAGAATAAATGTTAGCTACAGATTACCCAAGGTTATCTAGTGCATTACTGCAACCAAATAACAGATCACATTATAGAAGAAAAAAATAACTAATTAAATATTGATTATCGACATATTAGTGCACATACCGCACAAGCACACAATATTTCTTGCATACATCTCTTCCGGTTAACATTCAGTCTGCTTTTCGCAAGCCTCACACCGAAACCATATTCCCATGAATAGAGGTTGTAGAACTCATAGGCTTCATCCAACAAGTCAAAAGATGTGCCAATTGTTGGATTGACGACTGGCCCAGATTTTGTCTCTGCATAAGCACGAACTGACAATTCAAGTGTTGTTTTCCTATCAGCGTTCATCTCCCTCTCCTCAGGTGCCTTCCCAATCCTAACCCCGCAGATAGTGTTTTTGTGGAAAAAAAACATGGATGAAAATGCTCAATTACCATTGAAACAAAATATTTCAACATAAAGAACGTCAGGCATAATCGCTACATCCATCCATGTAACAAACCTAGAAAGTTAGCTCAAACAAATCATATAAATCCAAACTACATATTACAGATCCCAGTATTCTAAGAATCTCATTCACCTCCAAAATCATAAAAAGACCACATACATATGCCATGGATACATTTTTATCCCACACGAACAGCGAAACAAAAATCCAAAACAGATCACACGGCTCATGCAGCGACCCAACTCCTATAAATTGAAACTCTTTTAGCTATAATGCTATCATCATTGCGTCAAACAAACGAATCCAGCTCATTAAAAATGGCACAAATAAATCAGTAATTGACTAATGCATCTACGACCATAACCACTTCCTTCGGTGTGAAAAACAAAAGACTAGAGATAACAGTTCCAACTTGACAAACGAAACCAACGCATTATAATGCCACAATAAATCGGTAATTGACTAACGCATCTACAACCCAATGAACTTGTGTAGCTGTCGAAGTCAATTCCCCAAACAAAACAGATCCAACTTAAGCTTGCACAAGTTTTCCACCACATGTCCCTAATTAGACACCAAATACATGTTACTTTCTCATATCAATATCTCACAACAAAAACCAACCGTCATCTATACTGCACAACAATCCAAGGAAGGCATACTAACCGCCGGATCAAGCAATATAGTCATAGTCTGGCAAAACAAATCAATGTTCGTGATAAACAATAGCCAAATAGACGAGGAAAATATTGTTATGCAAATGGTGCCCCCTGACTAACCTTCGCGTCCACCCGCTGGTCGCTTCGGAGCAAACGTCATATGTGGCCCCCTTTCCCATGGCCTGTGGCTCGCCGGCGGCGACCGCCTCCACATTCACAGCGCTCATGGAATCCTGAGACTCCAGTGGCATTACCTGAGAGCTCCACACGGCATCTCCGTCAATGGCCCTGCAAGAAATCAAATCTAGCTACATGAGTCCAGATCTTACAATGGCAAGCGGCGCTCCGCCATCGGTGGGAAGATGCTCGCCGGTGAAAAAAGGGTGGAGGAGACTACACGTACCCGTTTAACTGTAGGCCATTGGTAGACATGGCGATAGAACAGCTTCGAGGCGACGCCGGAACAGCTTTGAGGAGGCGCCGTCGCCGGCCCAGGCGGGTGCGTAGAGGAAGGGGATGGAATAGAAAATCTGTCGTGTGGCTCTGCTCTGATCCACTAGATTTCCCGTCGCGGCGAGGGGGGTCATCTATTACGACGACATGTGCTGTTTCGAACCAGCCCATGGGCCACATTTCCCTGGTGCACGTCATGTGAGCATTGGCAGAAGCAGGAAACAGAATCCAGGAATGGGCCGAACAGAATACGCCTATGCGAGCGCTAGGCGTATGCCGGACCGTATTTCATCCTATTGGCCTGGCACAAACCTGGCCTGAACTGACGCATTGCACATCCCAAGGCCCAAAAGAACGCGCAAGATAACGGCCTGCCTGGTGCTCGGCCGCCATAAGCCCGCACTCAGAGTGTCATATACTATTACATGAATATACAATACATATGCTACTACCTTTAATTAATTATAGTGTATAGTATAATACATAGAGTATAGTATCATATATAGATCATATTTATTGCCATGCATGACACAAATTAGCATCGCATTTAACATGATACGGTATCTACCTACTATATGTAACTCTAACCCTATTTAGATATATTTAATTCTTTGCCACATCAATATACTTGCTATTTCCGAGTGCATGACATCGTGAGGAGTATATAGTGAGGAGTATCATATATACTATATATATAGTATCATACATATGATACTACGTACGTAGTGCATATATAGTATCATAAAGTAGTACTAGCTCCCTATGTAAACTAATATAAGAGTGTTTAGATTACTAAATAGTGACCTAAACACTCTTATATTAGTTTACGGAGGAAGTATATATATCATAGATGGCCGTATTTATGAATTGAGCCCTATAAGGCTGGTTGTAATGGGGAGTATTATATATATATATATACATACATACTAGTATTATCATGCATGCATATATATGATAGTGTAGCTAGGATACTACTTCCGTAATGCATATTATCATAAATTAACATCTTAGGTTGCCTTACTATTTTTCATGCATCACACAAAGTAGTAATACACCATTTAATATAACACCGTATCATGATATGTTACCACATCCTCTCTTGTGTGCCACATCATCCAGAAAGTCTAGTTGGCATGCATAATACCGCTTATGATAATACCGTTACAACCAGCCTAAACCAGAAAGGAGGGGAAGTATGAGACTAGCCACAATGGAGAGTAGTACACTAGTAACATACACGTATCCTTAGACTATATATGTTACTACCTTCATAGTGGATAGTAACATAAGTGTAGTGGCATGCAAAGCTTCATTTATTAGGTTACAGACTCATATTGCATTGGGACATGCATGTGATGCTACATTAACTAGCTAACTTACTGAAACTATCTCTCTCCTCATTAACTTATTGCCACGTAAACAAGTTTGCTGAGTTGGAGTCGGTGTTACTGCTGAAATTACTCCCACTATGTCTAGTCTAATACTAGCTAGTTGTCTATGATAAACTAGCTACCTCCTTAAGAGCATGGTTAATAATACAGCCAAGGGTCGGCTATAAGAAGTTGCCATGTCATATACATCAACCTTTTAGCGGGCATGTACAATAATAAGTTTTATATACGTACTAGTTTATCAATAGTTGGCCCACCTTACATCCTAACAAAGTGTCTTGGGTCTCGTGTTGCAGCTGGCTTTACTAACCAAGATCTCGCTTCTCTTCTCTTTCCTCCAACTAATAATTACATGTATATTATTCTATTACTTATAGCCAGACTACCCACATTGGGAGTAATATAGGTAGTAACATCACACATATCTAGATAAAATAGGTGATGTGGCAAGCAATAAATGAAGAAATGGAGAAAAGTGGACATGTGTGATGTTCCTACCTATGTTGCTCCCACTGTAGGTATAGTCTTAATTAGACTATCCATAGTGGGAGTAACATATATAGGTGCTAACATCACACTTATCTAGGCAAAATAGATGATGTGACATGTAATTAATGAAGAAAGAGAGGCATGTGGTAACATAGTTAGTTACTGTAACATCACACATATCAAGAAAAGATGAGTTTACAACCTAATAAATGAAGTGATGCATGACACAACACATATGTTACTACCCACTGTGGAGGTAGTAACATAGACTAGTAAAATATGCATGTTACTACTCTAAGTTACTCCCAATGTGACTAGTCTTACTATAGTATGATACTACCCATAATGAGAGTTACATAGGTATATAGTAACATCACACATATCTAGATAAATTAAGTAGATGATGTGGCAAGCAATAAATGAAGAAAAAGAGAAAAATAGTAACATAGCTAGTTACTAGTAGTACTAGTCATCAACCCGTGCAAATGCACAGGCTAGTTTAATTACCTACAATGGGATGAAGTTCTGAGACTACCTCTCATTTACTCGGAGTAAGGAAATCGAGAATACCCAATTGCTATTGGAAGAGATATTCAAGTCTTATCATAATTCAAATTTAATACTACAGATAATAGAATATCAAATGACTCATATACTCAAATATTCTCTATCCAGATAAAAAAAGAAATGATTTAAGAAGTTTACTTCAGATATAAGATGAAAGAGCCTCGGAGAATCAACATAAAAAACAATTAAACCTTTATAAAGAGATGAGCAATAAATACACACATCGGAGACCATTTTTTATTACATTTTTTTCTTGTTCTATAATTTTCTCACAAAAGAAAAAGCCTAGTCTCCAACCGATATAATCATGCATAGAAAAAATAGTCATTGGGTCGAGCTTCTGGTGATGTTTCGATGGCTGCTCTTTTGTGCATCTCCTTTGCTTCCATCCTATCATAATGTATTGATCTAAACATATTCACTTTTATTATTAGTCATTTTCTAGAAGTAAAAATACCAATACGTTAACATATAGGGGCTGTTTGGATGGCCGCTGATGCTCGCCTTACCAAAATATGGGTTGACCACCAGCGTGGGTTTCTTTTGGTTGGCAGCCAAATTTTCTACCTACACCAAAGTTTTGCTCTTCATTTTCTTCGCCAATGCTAGGGCAGATCCGTGGCGGCGAATTTTATGGCCACTCTTTTGGTTACCTGGATTTGGCGTGGTTGGCCAGGGCGCCATCCAAACATAGACAAAATTAACTGTTTGGGTCTTTCTTTTGAATTAATATGAACTTTGACTAATATGGTATATATAAAACCTTATTGGAATAATTTGGTATATAATGAAACAAAAACAAATCATGAATGCATATAGTATGAGACTACAAACTAACATGCATATTATTCCTAACGTGGTAGTTTGCCGAGTTCTCATTTTTTGAAGCTCAACAATGGCTATTTAAATGTTTGTCAAGTGTCGGACAATAAGAACTCGGCAAAGTATATTGTTTTTGACGTCCATCTAGCCGGGTGATGATTGCCGAGAACAGAACTCGACAAACACAATGTCGATTTGTTTCTAGGACTTCCGGGTATGTTCGGAACTCGGTGAATTCAGCGATTCCGGTAGTGACATGGCATTAACAAAAAAAAAAAACGTACCACAATGACGTACAAAAAAATGAACTGTGCAAAAATAAGTAAATATCTTCCTTGAATGTAGATTGTTCTTACGTACATGTTTAGTTTTCTTGCTTGCATTTAAGATTGACCTTTATAAGTTGTTAACCTGGAATTAGGTTTCATCCAGTTGGTGTAAACTTTATTCATACATTTACATAGGTTTGGGCTACTGTTTAATAGTCTGATTATGCTGCAAAATCTCGAACAGAACATGTTTAACATACCCGTCCTCTCTGTAAACCAAACATGCATTCATCATATTTTTAGCAAGGAATAACTTACAAAAGTTATAGTTCATGGACTGATGTCACGTCCAACTGTAACTCATTAACAATGCAAATTGAGTACCCTAACAATCAGAAAAAGAATTTGAGAGAGGATTGGCAACTCTAACCTCTGATTCATTAGGCAATATGAAGTCTGGACAGACCTGGTGAGATATATGATTCTTGCATGGGCTTATTTTGCAAGATGGGGTTGCCATAGTTCCGCTCTAATTCAGCCTTGGCATTCAGAAAAGGTTAATTATAATATTGCGATCTGGTGGCCTTTTTCGATAAGGTCAACTAAATTCTGTCTACATGCAAAGTCTATTGCATGGAACATAAACATTTGTTGTCTTGCATATAATAACCTGTGCCCAACAACTATGCTACCCTGGGAAACAATTCATTGGTCATCCTTCACAGAAATTACAGAAAACATAGAGAATTACCTGATTTATAGAGAATCCCTGAAGGAAATAAAATCAGTTGCATATTATGCTTGGAACCTGGAAAAAAAAGTTGGATCGATTAAAATTCTTATAATACCCATGAAATCAGGCCCAACATTGAACTTGATAACAGAATGGACATATAAGATATGATGTCAAAAGCACAGTCCAAGTATAAGGGGTCACAAAAACAAACTGGACTAAAAGATACTTTTTTTACTCGCACAATGGGCATCGGTGGTTCCTCGATGGATAACTTTATCAGCTGGATTAAATAATGTGGATTCAAAGGTCAGTACAACCAAGGGAGACACCGATCTCATCAATAGAATTGGATATTTTATGCTACATGTCAATGAGGAACATGGGAGAGGATCAATGAATATTGGTGGTATAAAATATGAAAACCCGAGATGAAAAAGAGAGCTGATATGTGTGATAGAAATATGAAACTTGTTTACTTGGCGAATCTCCATCTTTCAAACAGACAAATATCAAAGAGAGGTGCATGATAAAAAGTCAATGTAATTAAATACAGTAAGAAAAATATTATACTACCTCGGACCAAAGCCAGATCATTTTCTTAATGGTGTTCTTATCGCCTGGGCCTCGGCCGGCCATGGTACCGCGGCCAAAAAGAGCTTCCCATATGCACCCTGGCTGGTTAAACTAGACAGTGCATGGAGAGAGAAAGCATTGTACTTACCTAATCAAAAGGCTGGGCAAGGCCATGTTTAAAATATTATACATTGCATAGTTGAAGGTGCTGCATTGCACTTCGTCACCCAATTTTATATAGCTTGTGGATGCAGCCAATTATATAATCAGCTGATGATGTTCATCATGCAAATCTCGTTTCTCTCATATTTGCACCAGGATCTATCTCACTGCATTCTGTCCATCACCTGCAAGGCTGCAACACACAGAGAGTTGGAGAAGCTGATACCTGATGGCACCGGGAGGGCCGCCTAACATTGGCACCAGGTCGCCATGAAGTAGGCGATGGAGGCCTAGGCCAAGAAGAAGAACTCTCCATCAGGGGTTTACTGGAGGTGATTTCTTGACATGACAATCTTGGAGGAAAGGTACGGAAATTAGATGACGACTCTGATTTAGTTTTGGAAGAAGACGATCTAGTTGCTTTTTTACGGCCAGAGTATAATGGAAATAATTTATGGTTATATTTTTTTCTAGGATTAATTGAGCCTTAATTAACGTGGAGACTTGAGAACATCTTTGTTACGTGTAGGCTGGGCCACGTTGGCAGTTTATTTCCACCGCAAAGTAATTTTGAAAGAGGCCGATCAGTTTTTTTACTGCAAGAGTAATCTATAGCTTTTTTCCTAGGCGTAATTAACATGGACACTTCAAAATATGTGTTACGTGTAGGCTGGGTCAGCTTTTTGCCCAGGCGTAATTAACATGACACTTCAAAAGATGTGTTACGTGTACAGGTTGTTTTTTTCGCTAATTGGTATATGTATAGATTTTAGATTAAATCTGGCCGTTATAACTCGGTCCCACCAAATTAATGGCTCTAATTTGTTTAAAATATTATACATTGCATAGTTGAAGGTGCTACGTTGCACTTCGTCACCCAATTTTATATAGCTTGTCGATGCAGCCAATTATATAATCAGCTGATGATGTTCATCATGCAAATCTCGTTTCTCTCATATTTGCACCAGGATCTATCTCACTGCGTTCTCTCCATCACCTGCAAGGCTGCAACACACAGAGAGTTGGAGAAGCTGATACCTGATGGCACCGGGAGGGCCGCCTAACATTGGCACCAGGTCGCCATGAAGGAGGCGATGGAGGCCTAGGCCAAGAAAAAGAACTCTCCATCAGGGGTTTACTGAAGGTGATTTCTTGACATGACGATCTTGGAGGAAGGGTACGGAAATTAGATGACGTCTCTGATTTAGTGTTGGAAGAAGACGATCTAGTTGCCTTTTTACAGCTAGAGTATAATGGAAATAATTTATGGTTATATATTTTTTTCTAGGATTAATTGAGCCTTAATTAACGTGGAGACTTGAGAACATCTTTGTTACGTGTAGGCTGGGCCATGTTGGCAGTTTATTTCCACCGCAAAGTAATTTTGGAAGAGGCCGATCAGTTTTTTCTACTGCAAGAGTAATCTATAGCTTTTTTCCTAGGTGTAATTAACACGGACACTTCAAAATATGTGTTACGTGTAGGCTGGGTCAGCTTTTTGCCCAGGCGTAATTAACATGACACTTCAAAAGATGTGTTACGTGTACAGGTTATTTTTTTCGCAAATTAGTATATGTATAGATTTTAGATTAAATCTGGCCGTTATAACTCGGTCCCACCAGATTAATGGCTCTAATTTTTTGATTAACATGGTAATTTGTTGGGATTAATTCTAGATTAAATTTGACCGTTATAACTCGGTCCCACCAGATTAACGGCTCTAATTTTCTGATTAACGTGGTAATTTCTTAGGAGTCGCTAATTAGTATAAGTATAGATATAGATATAGATATAGATATAGATATAGATAGATAGATAGATAGATAGATAGATAGATAGATATAGATATAGATAGATAGATGAGTAACATCACATGTACATATCAAGGCAAGACGTGTCTATAGCCTAATAAATAAAGTGTTGCATTTATCACACATATATGTTACTCCCCATTATAGAGGTAGTAACATAGACTAGTAACACGTGGACATGTTACTAGTCTATGTTACTACCCACTGTGGCTAGTCTGAGTAACATCACACATCTGAAGGCAAGATGAGTCTATAGCCTAATAAATGAAGTGTTGCATGTTACTACACATATGTTACTTTCCACCATAGAGGTAGTAAAATAGACTAGTAACATTCTATGTTACTACCCATTGTCGCTAGTCTTATGTCACTCTATTATGTACTTAATTGCTCTAATGCATAGTATCATATGTAGTACTTTATTTATATTGTCATGCATGACACATAGTAGCATAACATTTATTATGATACGGTTTCATGATATGATACTTAACCCTCTCTTTTTTCATTTAATTAATTCTACAACGGCTCATCAAAATTGCCTAGTTGGCATGCATGATATATACTAGCTATGATACCCCTTTACTATCAACCTAGCAAATGTGTACATATCATTTGTGCGTCGCTTTGTGAGTTTTCATCCGTTTGTTCGAGAAGCGGGGAGAAGTTCACTAGTAGAAAAAGGGTCAAACGTGAAGCACATTAGTGCCGGTTTGAATTTGAGCCGGCACTGCCGGTTCGAACGGCTATGCATTAATGCCGGTTCGTGTTGAACCTTTAGTACCGGTTCGTGCCACGAACCGGTACTAAAGGGGTGATGGCAGGCTGGCGTCAGGCCGGGGCCCCACGATCACCTTTAGTACCGGTTCGTGTTACAAACCGGTACTAAAGGGCTAACCTTTAGTACCGGTTTGTGCCACGAACCGGTACTAAAAGGGTCTGACCTATAGTACCGGTTTGTGACACAAACCGGCACTATAGGGCAATTTTC